>NW_025334719.1:0-157328 GCF_014858855.1 Bufo gargarizans
TAATATACAATGTACACTGAGGTAGATATACGGTATACACATCACATGTATGTAATATACAATGTACACTGAGGATATAACGGTATACACATCACCTGTATGTAATATACAGTACACTGAGGAGATAATAGGTATACACATCTCCTGTATGTAATATAAGTACACTGAGGAGATATAACGGTATACACATCACCTGTATGTAATACAATGTACACTGAGGAGATATAATGGTATACACATCTCCTGTATGTAATATACAATGTATACACTGAGATATAACGGTATACACATCACCTGTATGTAATATACAATGTACACTGAGGAGATATAACGGTTACACTCACCTGTATGTAATATACAATGTACACTGAGGAGATATAACGGTATACACATCACCTGTATGTAATATACAATGTACACTGAGGAGATATACTACGGTATACACATCTCCTGTATGTAATATACAATGTACACTGAGAGATATAACGTATACACATCACCTGTATGTAATATACAATGTACACTGAGGAGATATTACGTATACACATCACCTGTATTAATATACAATGTACACTGAGGAGATAAACGGTATAACCACATCACCTGTATGTAATATACAATTTACAGACACTGAGGAGATATAACGGTATACACATCACATGTTTCCCTTACGTCCTAACCAGCAGCACATGTGGGGTTTATCCGCCCCAGTGAAACTGGTAGGACAGACGGAATATTTAATGAAGTAAAGTAATCAAATAAATCCGCGCCCCCATTACCTCACTATAAGAGGCCAAACCCCTGATACATCAGTGTGTTTTTTTCTGTCCTTGGGACTGCAGGACAGACGGGGCAGCCACTTGGCTGCCATGCTCTTAGATTTCATGCTAACCTTGTGTTTCTCTTTCAGGGTTGCAGCTTATCTGATGGAAGCTGGTGCTGCCGGCAGTTTGGAGGCACGGAGCTCATGCATTCAGCTTCCTGTTTGGCTTACACACATTGTGTTCCAGCGCCCTCTGGTGGTTTGTTGCTGAACAACAATGAATAAAGTTTGTTCAAACCTGGCGTCTGACGTCATTTTGGGCGCCAAATTTGAATATATAAAGCCTCCAGTCCTTCCAGGCTGTGCTGTTGCAGCCTTGGGTTGGTTTCTGAGGCAGACTACTTTAGTCACCAGCTTTCCTGTGTCTGGTAGGTTTGCTGCTTCCTTGTTTAGCTAATGAATAGACATTGTTCATTCATTTTTAACTCTTTCTCTGCAGATAATGTCCTCTGCCGGTGATGGGGATCGGACTGGGCGCAAGACGTCATCCAAGCGCAAGCATTTGGCGTGTAGGGATTGTGACACCCCTCTAGCGGACTCCTATGAATTTAATAGGTGTCCCTCTTGCCGTCCTCCTCCTCTGCCTCCTGATACGGAGCCTACCATACGGGACGTAGTAGTCTGGGTAAAGGACTTTGTGGAGTCCTCAATGAACACCCTAAGGGATTCCGTGTCATCCAGAAGACCCAGTGTCCGATCTCCTCTGAGACCCACTCCTATGCAGGAGGAAGCCTACCATACCGTGGACGAAGTCCATTCCTCTGAGTCTAGCGGGGAGGAAGAAGAGGCTGGAAGGTACGCCTTTCCTGTAGAGAAGACCCAGAGGTTACTTAGATCCATCCGGTCGGGGGACCAGGATGTTGATCCCGGGGAAGCTTCAGAGTCCACCTCTAGGGGGCCAAGGGCCTTCAAAGTGGACGAGACTCTGTCTCGATTAATGAAGCTAGAATGGAAACATCCTGAGAAGGCACCGGTCATCTCAAAGCGCTTCAAGTCCATGTTCCCGATTGTGACTTCCCAATTTGACCAGTGGGGCACTGTGCCCAAAGTTGATTTGGCAATTGCAAAATTGTCTAAGAGGACTCTTGTCCCGGCTGATGACGGCTCCAACTTACAGGACCCGATGGACAGGCGGGTAGAATGCACCTTGAGAAGGTCTTACTCCACTGCTGCTGCTGCTGCATCTGTGGCCATATCCTCTACGGAGGTAGCTGTCTTCCTCCAAAGACGCCTCCGACAGATGCAGTCGGATATCGACTCTGGCATATCCCGTGATGACATCCTGGCGCAGTTTAAGTCCATTCTACTTGCCGTGGAATTTCTGTGTGACTCTGGCCCACAACAGTTAAAATTAGCCTCTAAAGCTATGGCCCTCTCTGCAGCGGGTAGGAGGCCACTATGGCTAAAACCTTGGGTGGCAGATAATGCCTCCAAGTATAATTTATGCAGCCTCCCTTACGAGCCAGGAAGGCTTTTTGGGACTGAACTGGACCGCATTATGGAGGGTCTTGCCGATAAAAAGGGCAAATGCCTTCCTCAAACCCCTAAGGGTAGGGGTAGGCAGGGTAGAGGGTCCAGATCCTTTCAGGGCCAATCCAGGCCTCAGCGAGGCCGTGGGTCCAGGAGGGGAGGATCATATCGTTCCGGTGGAAAAACCAAAAAAATAAAGCCGACCAGTGACGGCCCTCCCCTTCCGTCAGATCCAGTCATAAATTTGACTCCTATTCTTTCAGACCTCCCAGTCGGAGGCCGTTTAACTTTTTTTCTAAATACCTGGACAGAGTTTGTTCCAGATCCCTGGGTCCTGAATATAATAAGGACAGGGTACAGGATAGAATTTTTATCTGTTCCCCCAGAAAAATTTGTTTTGACAAGATTACTTCCACGCGAGAAGCAAACTGTGTTGGAGGAGTCTATACTGGAATACAGGCGGAAAGGGGCCTTGGAGGAGGTTCCTCCAGAAGAGATTGGATCCGGCGTCTATTCGCCAGTTTTCCTTGTTCCCAAAGCCACAGGAGGTTGGCGCATGATCATAGATCTCCGCTACCTCAACCGATTCATAAAGAAAAGGCGGTTCCGGATGGAAACCATCAAATCGGTAATCAGCATCCTGAGCCCAGGGGACCTGATGGTCACACTGGATCTAAGGGATGCCTATCTCCACATCCCTGTGTGCCAGGCCCACAGGAAGTATCTACGAGTGGCAGTGAGTCTCAGAGGGACGGTGAAACATTTCAGTTTGCCGCGCTTCCCTTCGGCATCACAACCGCGCCCTACATCTTCACCAAAGTGGTGATAGCTGTAGTAGCTCCCCTCAGATTGAGAGGCCTGGAGATCATTCCATATCTGGACGATTGGCTTCTAAAAGCCCACTCGGTAGAGACGCTTCATCTTCATCTTCTGCAGGCTCAGTCCTTCCTCCAGCGCTTGGGCTGGATTATCAATTGGCAGAAGTCAGAGATTTCTCCCTCCACTACCAGGAGGTTTCTGGGGTTCATAATAGATTCTGCCAACATGACGCTCTACCTTTCTCCGGAAAGGAAGTTACGCATTTCCAAGACTGCAGATCAACTCATGGTTCCCCGCCGGGTAACTATCAGAGTATTGATGAGGATGTTAGGCCTAATGTCAGCAGCCGTGGATGCGGTTCCTTGGGCCTTGTGGCATATTCGCCCTCTTCAAGCGGAAGTTCTGAGTCTATGGGATCGAACTCCCAGAGGGCTAGAGACAAAGTGCTCCCTGTCATCTCAAGCTCGCCGCTCACTGAAGTGGTGGAAACAGGTCAAAGATGGGAGGTCCTTGATCCAACCTTGTTGGATCCTGTTGACGACAGATGCATCCCTTCTAGGCTGGGGTGCCCATCTAGAGGAACTTCAAGTTCAAGGATCCTGGAGCCCTCAAGAGCGTTTGATGTCATCCAATCTGAGAGAACTCAGAGCAATCCGGATGGCTCTCTTTCATTTTTTCCCCCTTATCAGAAACAAGGCTGTAAGGGTTCGCTCAGACAATTCTACTGCGGTATCTTACATCAACAAACAGGGAGGCACCAGGTCTCAGAGTCTACTCTCAGAAGTAGGTCTAATTCTGTCTTGGGCAGAGCAGAATCTTTCCCACCTTTCAGCAGTCCACATTCGGGGGTCCCTGAATGTGGTTGCGGACCAGCTCAGCAGAGGAGTCCCAGCTCTGGGAGAAATGTCTCTGAATCAGGAGATCTTTCATCAGATCACTCTCCGGTGGGGTCGCCCGGACATAGATCTCATGGCGACAAGATTCAATGCCAAAGTGGAAACGTTCTGTTCCCTGTATCGGGAGGACAATCCCTTGGCAGTAGATGCTCTGTCAATTCCATGGGAGTTCAGGCTGGCCTACATCTTTCCTCCCATCGCCATGATACCCAGGGTATTGATGAAGATTCGGCAGGACCAAGCCTCAGTAATAGCCGTGATTCCATTCTGGCCCAGGAGGTCTTGGTTTACCCTGCTCATGCAGATGAGCCGAGGGCAATATTGGAAGCTTCCCCCAATGCAGAACCTGGTGTCCCGGGGCACTCAGCTCTGCCTGGATCCATCCAGACTCAATCTGACAGCCTGGAGATTGATGAGTCCCTTCTAGAGCAGGAAGGGCTACCAGCAGCGGTCTTAAGAACGATGTCTCATTCCAGAGCTCCTGCGACTGTCAAGGCCTACGCCAGGGTAAAGCGCATTTTTCTTCTATGGTGTGCATCTCATCAAGTACCATCTCAGGATCCTCCAGTATCAGCTATTCTTCAGTTCATGCAGGATGGACTAGATAAGGGCCTCAGCCCTTCTACACTCAAGGTACAGATCTCTGCTCTGTCAGCCGCCTTTGGCAGATCTTTACATCAAGACCCTCTGATTAAGAGGTTCCTTAAAGGAGCCGTACGTCTTAAGCCTAGCATTTCAAGACCTATACCGCAGTGGGATCTCTCAGTGGTGCTTAAAGGGTTGAGTGGTCCTCCCTTTGAACCCTTGGAAGAAGTGGACTTTACGTTTTTATCCTGGAAGGTAACCTTTTTGTTGGCCGTAACTTCGGCCAAACGCATTTCAGAGCTTCAGGCTTTTTCGGCGTATGAGCCATACACTTTATTTTTACCGGACAGAGTCCTTTTACGTTTTTTACCCACCTTTTTGCCTAAGGTGCCCTCTGTGCACAACATTAATCAAGTTGTGTCTTTGCCTGTGTTATGTTCCTCTTCTTCCTCTGCAGAAGAAACTTCCCTCCATACTCTGGATGTGGCCAGATGTTTGAGAATCTACATTGAGAGATCCCGGGAGTTCAGAAGGTCAGAAAATCTTCTTATCCTGTTCTTTGGCAGGAATAAAGGGAAGAAGGCCTCTAAGCCTACTCTAAGTAGATGGATCAGAGAGGCCATCAGAGAATCTTTCGCTTCCCAGAATAGACCTCCTCCTGCCTTTGTCACTGCTCACTCCACCCGAGCAGTCTCTACTAGTTGGGCCGAAAGGTCTCTTATTCCTCTGGAACAGATCTGTTCCGCGGCCTCCTGGAGCTCACATTCTACCTTTGTGAGCCATTATAGACTCAACCTCAGGGGATCAGAAGACACTGCCTTTGGGCGGTCTGTTTTGAATTCCATTCAGCATTGAAGTCCCTACCCTTTAGGCTAACTTCTTGCTAAGTCCCCACATGTGCTGCTGGTTAGGACGTAAGGGAAGCGTTAATTTCTTAACGATAATTTGTTTTCCCTTAGTCCTAGCAGCAGCACACAAATATCCCTCCCTTTGTTTTTTGAGAGTTTCTTGTTATGACACACTGATGTATGGGGGGTGTGGCCTCTTATAGTGAGGTAATGGGGGCGTGGATTTATTTGATTACTTTACTTCATTAAATATTCCGTCTGTCCTACCAGTTTCACTGGGGCGGATAAACCCCACATGTGCTGCTGTTAGGACTAAGGGAAAACAAATTATCGTTAAGAAATTAACGCATGTAATATACAATGTACACTGAGGAGATATAACGGTATACACATCTCCTGCATGTAAAATACAATGTACACTGAGGAGATATAACGGTATACACATCTCCTGTATGTAATATACAATGTACACTGAGGAGATATAACGGTATACACATCACCTGTATGTAATATACAATCTACACTGAGGAGATATAACGGTATACACATCTCCTGTATGTAATATATAATGTACACTGAGGAGATATAACGGTATACACATCACCTGTATGTAATATACACTGTACACTGAGGAGATATAACGGTATACACATCTCCTGTATGTAATATACAATGTACACTGAGGAGATATAACGGTATACACATCACCTGTATGTAATATACAATGTACACTGAGGAGATATAACGGTATACACATCACCTGTATGTAATATATAATGTACACTGAGGAGATATAACGGTATACACATCACCTGTATGTAATATACAATGTACACTGAGGAGATATAACGGTATACACATCTCCTGTATGTAATATACAATGTACACTGAGGGGATATAACGGTATACACATCACCTGTATGTAATATACAATGTACACTGAGGAGATATAACGGTATACACATCACCTGTATGTAATATACAATGTACACTGAGGAGATATAACGTTATACACATCACATGTATGTAATATACAATGTACACTGAGGAGATATAACGGTATACACATCACCTGTATGTAATATACAATGTACACTGAGGAGATATAACGGTATACACATCTCCTGTATGTAATATACAATGTACACTGAGGAGATATAACGGTATACACATCTCCTGTATGTAATATACAATGTACACTGAGGAGATATAACGGTATACACATCACCTGTATGTAATATACAATGTACACTGAGGAGATATAACGGTATACACATCTCTTGTATGTAATATACACTGTACACTGAGGAGATATAACGGTATACACATCACCTGTATGTAATATACAATGTACACTGAGGAGATATAACGGTATACACATCTCCTGTATGTAATATACAATGTACACTGAGGAGATATAACGGTAAACACATCACCTGTATGTAATATACAATGTACACTGAGGAGATATAACGGTATACACATCACCTGTATGTAATATATAATGTACACTGAGGAGATATAACGGTATACACATCACTTGTATGTAATATACAATGTACACTGAGGAGATATAACGGTATACACATCTCCTGTATGTAATATACAATGTACACTGAGGAGATATAATGGTATACACATCTCCTGTATGTAATATACAATGTACACTGAGGAGATATAACGGTATACACATCTCTTGTATGTAATATACAATGTACACTGAGGAGATATAACGGTATACACATCACCTGTATGTAATATACAATGTACACTGAGGAGATATAACGTTATACACATCACATGTATGTAATATACAATGTACACTGAGGAGATATAACGGTATACACATCACCTGTATGTAATATACAATGTACACTGAGGAGATATAACGGTATACACATCACCTGTATGTAATATACAATGTACACTGAGGAGATATAACGGTATACACATCTCCTGTATGTAATATACAATGTACACTGAGGGGATATAACGGTATACACATCACCTGTATGTAATATACAATGTACACTGAGGAGATATAATGGTATACACATCTCCTGTATGTAATATACAATGTACACTGAGGAGATATAACGGTATACACATCTCTTGTATGTAATATACAATGTACACTGAGGAGATATAACGGTATACACATCACCTGTATGTAATATACAATGTACACTGAGGAGATATAACGTTATACACATCACCTGTATGTAATATACAATGTACACTGAGGAGATATAATGGTATACACATCTCCTGTATGTAATATACAATGTACACTGAGGAGATATAACGGTATACACATCTCTTGTATGTAATATACAATGTACACTGAGGAGATATAACGGTATACACATCACCTGTATGTAATATACAATGTACACTGAGGAGATATAACGTTATACACATCACATGTATGTAATATACAATGTACACTGAGGAGATATAACGGTATACACATCACCTGTATGTAATATACAATGTACACTGAGGAGATATAACGTTATACACATCTCCTGTATGTAATATACAATGTACACTGAGGGGATATAACGGTATACACATCACCTGTATGTAATATACAATGTACACTGAGGAGATATAACGGTATACACATCACCTGTATGTAATATACAATGTACACTGAGGAGATATAACGTTATACACATCACATGTATGTAATATACAATGTACACTGAGGAGATATAACGGTATACACATCACCTGTATGTAATATACAATGTACACTGAGGAGATATAACGGTATACACATCTCCTGTATGTAATATACAATGTACACTGAGGAGATATAACGGTATACACATCTCCTGTATGTAATATACAATGTACACTGAGGAGATATAACGGTATACACATCACCTGTATGTAATATACAATGTACACTGAGGAGATATAACGGTATACACATCTCTTGTATGTAATATACACTGTACACTGAGGAGATATAACGGTATACACATCACCTGTATGTAATATACAATGTACACTGAGGAGATATAACGGTATACACATCTCCTGTATGTAATATACAATGTACACTGAGGAGATATAATGGTAAACACATCACCTGTATGTAATATACAATGTACACTGAGGAGATATAACGGTATACACATCACCTGTATGTAATATACAATGTACACTGAGGAGATATAACGGTATACACATCACCTGTATGTAATATACAATGTACACTGAGGAGATATAATGGTATACACATCTCCTGTATGTAATATACAATGTACACTGAGGAGATATAACGGTATACACATCTCTTGTATGTAATATACAATGTACACTGAGGAGATATAACGGTATACACATCTCCTGTATGTAATATACAATGTACACTGAGGAGATGCGTTAATTTCTTAACGTTAATTTGTTTTCCCTTAGTCCTAACAGCAGCACATGTGGGGGTTTATCCGCCCCAGTGAAACTGGTAGGACAGACGGAATGTTTAATGAAGTAAAGTAATCAAATAAATCCACGCCCCCATTACCTCACTATAAGAGGCCAAACCCCCCATACATCAGTGTGTCATAACAAGAAACTCTCAAAAAACAAAGGGAGGGATATTTGTGTGCTGCTGTTAGGACTAAGGGAAAACAAATTAACGTTAAGAAATTAACGCTTCCCTTACGTCCTAACCAGCAGCACATGTGGGGACTTAGCAAGAAGTTAGCCTAAAGGGTAGGGACTTCAATGCTGAATGGAATTCAAAACAGACCGCCCAAAGGCAGTGTCTTCTGATCCCCTGAGGTTGAGTCTATAATGGCTCACAAAGGTAGAATGTGAGCTCCAGGAGGCCGCGGAACAGATCTGTTCCAGAGGAATAAGAGACCTTTCGGCCCAACTAGTAGAGACTGCTCGGGTGGAGTGAGCAGTGACAAAGGCAGGAGGAGGTCTATTCTGGGAAGCGAAAGATTCTCTGATGGCCTCTCTGATCCATCTACTTAGAGTAGGCTTAGAGGCCTTCTTCCCTTTATTCCTGCCAAAGAACAGGATAAGAAGATTCTCTGACCTTCTGAACTCCCGGGATCTCTCAATGTAGATTCTCAAACATCTGGCCACATCCAGAGTATGGAGGGAAGTTTCTTCTGCAGAGGAAGAAGAGGAACATAACACAGGCAAAGACACAACTTGATTAATGTTGTGCACAGAGGGCACCTTAGGCAAAAAGGTGGGTAAAAAACGTAAAAGGACTCTGTCCGGTAAAAATAAAGTGTATGGCTCATATGCCGAAAAAGCCTGAAGCTCTGAAATGCGTTTGGCCGAAGTTACGGCCAACAAAAAGGTTACCTTCCAGGATAAAAACTTAAAGTCCACTTCTTCCAAGGGTTCAAAGGGAGGACCACTCAACCCTTTAAGCACCACTGAGAGATCCCACTGCGGTATAGGTCTTGAAATGCTAGGCTTAAGACGTACGGCTCCTTTAAGGAACCTCTTAATCAGAGGGTCTTGATGTAAAGATCTGCCAAAGGCGGCTGACAGAGCAGAGATCTGTACCTTGAGTGTAGAAGGGCTGAGGCCCTTATCTAGTCCATCCTGCATGAACTGAAGAATAGCTGATACTGGAGGATCCTGAGATGGTACTTGATGAGATGCACACCATAGAAGAAAAATGCGCTTTACCCTGGCGTAGGCCTTGACAGTCGCAGGAGCTCTGGAATGAGACATCGTTCTTAAGACCGCTGCTGATAGCCCTTCCGGCTCTAGAAGGGACTCATCAATCTCCAGGCTGTCAGATTGAGTCTGGATGGATCCAGGCAGAGCTGAGTGCCCCGGGACACCAGGTTCTGCATTGGGGGAAGCTTCCAATATTGCCCTCGGCTCATCTGCATGAGCAGGGTAAACCAAGACCTCCTGGGCCAGAATGGAATCACGGCTATTACTGAGGCTTGGTCCTGCCGAATCTTCATCAATACCCTGGGTATCATGGCGATGGGAGGAAAGATGTAGGCCAGCCTGAACTCCCATGGAATTGACAGAGCATCTACTGCCAAGGGATTGTCCTCCCGATACAGGGAACAGAACGTTTCCACTTTGGCATTGAATCTTGTCGCCATGAGATCTATGTCCGGGCGACCCCACCGGAGAGTGATCTGATGAAAGATCTCCTGATTCAGAGACATTTCTCCCAGAGCTGGGACTCCTCTGCTGAGCTGGTCTGCAACCACATTCAGGGACCCCCGAATGTGGACTGCTGAAAGGTGGGAAAGATTCTGCTCTGCCCAAGACAGAATTAGACCTACTTCTGAGAGTAGACTCTGAGACCTGGTGCCTCCCTGTTTGTTGATGTAAGATACCGCAGTAGAATTGTCTGAGCGAACCCTTACAGCCTTGTTTCTGATAAGGGGGAAAAAATGAAAGAGAGCCATCCGGATTGCTCTGAGTTCTCTCAGATTGGATGACATCAAACGCTCTTGAGGGCTCCAGGATCCTTGAACTTGAAGTTCCTCTAGATGGGCACCCCAGCCTAGAAGGGATGCATCTGTCGTCAACAGGATCCAACAAGGTTGGATCAAGGACCTCCCATCTTTGACCTGTTTCCACCACTTCAGTGAGCGGCGAGCTTGAGATGACAGGGAGCACTTTGTCTCTAGCCCTCTGGGAGTTCGATCCCATAGACTCAGAACTTCCGCTTGAAGAGGGCGAATATGCCACAAGGCCCAAGGAACCGCATCCACGGCTGCTGACATTAGGCCTAACATCCTCATCAATACTCTGATAGTTACCCGGCGGGGAACCATGAGTTGATCTGCAGTCTTGGAAATGCGTAACTTCCTTTCCGGAGAAAGGTAGAGCGTCATGTTGGCAGAATCTATTATGAACCCCAGAAACCTCCTGGTAGTGGAGGGAGAAATCTCTGACTTCTGCCAATTGATAATCCAGCCCAAGCGCTGGAGGAAGGACTGAGCCTGCAGAAGATGAAGATGAAGCGTCTCTACCGAGTGGGCTTTTAGAAGCCAATCGTCCAGATATGGAATGATCTCCAGGCCTCTCAATCTGAGGGGAGCTACTACAGCTATCACCACTTTGGTGAAGATGTAGGGCGCGGTTGTGATGCCGAAGGGAAGTGCGGCAAACTGAAAATGTTTCACCGTCCCTCTGAGACTTACTGCCACTCGTAGATACTTCCTGTGGGCCTGGCACACAGGGATGTGGAGATAGGCATCCCTTAGATCCAGTGTGACCATCAGGTCCCCTGGGCTCAGGATGCTGATTACCGATTTGATGGTTTCCATCCGGAACCGCCTTTTCTTTATGAATCGGTTGAGGTAGCGGAGATCTATGATCATGCGCCAACCTCCTGTGGCTTTGGGAACAAGGAAAACTGGCGAATAGACGCCGGATCCAATCTCTTCTGGAGGAACCTCCTCCAAGGCCCCTTTCCGCCTGTATTCCAGTATAGACTCCTCCAACACCGTTTGCTTCGCGCGTGGAAGTAATCTTGTCAAAACAAATTTTTCTGGGGGAACAGATAAAAATTCTATCCTGTACCCTGTCCTTATTATATTCAGGACCCAGGGATCTGGAACAAACTCTGTCCAGGTATTTAGAAAAAAAGTTAAACGGCCTCCGACTGGGAGGTCTGAAAGAATAGGAGTCAAATTTATGACTGGATCTGACGGAAGGGGAGGGCCGTCACTGGTCGGCTTTATTGTTTTTGTTCCCACCGGAACGATATGATCCTCCCCTCCTGGACCCACGGCCTCGCTGAGGCCTGGATTGGCCCTGAAAGGATCTGGACCCTCTACCCTGCCTACCCCTACCCTTAGGGGTTTGAGGAAGGCATTTGCCCTTTTTATCGGCAAGACCCTCCATAATGCGGTCCAGTTCAGTCCCAAAAAGCCTTCCTGGCTCGTAAGGGAGGCTGCATAAATTATACTTGGAGGCATTATCTGCCACCCAAGGTTTTAGCCATAGTGGCCTCCTACCCGCTGCAGAGAGGGCCATAGCTTTAGAGGCTAATTTTAACTGTTGTGGGCCAGAGTCACACAGAAATTCCACGGCACGTAGAATGGACTTAAACTGCGCCAGGATGTCATCACGGGATATGCCAGAGTCGATATCCGACTGCACCTGTCGGAGGCGTCTTTGGAGGAAGACGGCTACCTCCGTAGAGGATATGGCCACAGATGCAGCAGCAGCAGCAGTGGAGTAAGACCTTCTCAAGGTGCATTCTACCCGCCTGTCCATCGGGTCCTGTAAGTTGGAGCCGTCATCAGCCGGGACAAGAGTCCTCTTAGACAATTTTGCAATTGCCAAATCAACTTTGGGCACAGTGCCCCACTGGTCAAATTGGGAAGTCACAATCGGGAACATGGACTTGAAGCGCTTTGAGATGACCGGTGCCTTCTCAGGATGTTTCCATTCTAGCTTCATTAATCGAGACAGAGTCTCGTCCACTTTGAAGGCCCTTGGCCCCCTAGAGGTGGACTCTGAAGCTTCCCCGGGATCAACATCCTGGTCCCCCGACCGGATGGATCTAAGTAACCTCTGGGTCTTCTCTACAGGAAAGGCGTACCTTCCAGCCTCTTCTTCCTCCCCGCTAGACTCAGAGGAATGGACTTCGTCCACGGTATGGTAGACTTCCTCCTGCATAGGAGTGGGTCTCAGAGGAGATCGGACACTGGGTCTTCTGGATGACACGGAATCCCTTAGGGTGTTCATTGAGGACTCCACAAAGTCCTTTACCCAGACTACTACGTCCCGTATGGTAGGCTCCGTATCAGGAGGCAGAGGAGGAGGAGGACGGCAAGAGGGACACCTATTAAATTCATAGGAGTCCGCTAGAGGGGTGTCACAATCCCTACACGCCAAATGCTTGCGCTTGGATGACGTCTTGCGCCCAGTCCGATCCCCATCACCGGCAGAGGACATTATCTGCAGAGAAAGAGTTAAAAATGAATGAACAATGTCTATTCATTAGCTAACCAAGGAAGCAGCAAACCTACCAGACACAGGAAAGCTGGTGACTAAAGTAGTCTGCCTCAGTAACCAACCCAAGGCTGCAACAGCACAGCCTGGAAGGACTGGAGGCTTTATATATTCAAATTTGGCGCCCAAACTGACGTCAGACGCCAGGTTTGAACAAACTTTAATCATTGTTGTTCAGCAACAAACCACCAGAGGGCGCTGGAACACAATGTGTGTAAGCCAAACAGGAAGCTGAATGCAGGAGCTCCGAGCCTCCAACATGCCGGCAGCACCAGCTTGATCAGATAAGCTGCAACCCTGAAAGAGAAACACAAGGTTAGCATGAAATCTAAGAGCATGGCAGCCAAATGGCTGCCCCGTCTGTCCTGCAGTCCCAAGGACAGAAAAAAACACACTGATGTATGGGGGGTTTGGCCTCTTATAGTGAGGTAATGGGGGCGTGGATTTATTTGATTACTTTACTTCATTAAACATTCCGTCTGTCCTACCAGTTTCACTGGGGCGGATAAACCCCCACATGTGCTGCTGGTTAGGACGTAAGGGAAATAATGGTAAACACATCACCTGTATGTAATATACAATGTACACTGAGGAGATATAACGGTATACACATCACCTGTATGTAATATACAATGTACACTGAGGAGATATAACGGTATACACATCACCTGTATGTAATATACAATGTACACTGAGGAGATATAATGGTATACACATCTCCTGTATGTAATATACAATGTACACTGAGGAGATATAACGGTATACACATCTCCTGTATGTAATATACAATGTACACTGAGGAGATATAACGGTATACACATCTCTTGTATGTAATATACAATGTACACTGAGGAGATATAACGGTATACACATCTCCTGTATGTAATATACAATGTACACTGAGGAGATATAACGGTATACACATCACCTGTATGTAATATACAATGTACACTGAGGAGATATAATGGTAAACACATCACCTGTATGTAATATACAATGTACACTGAGGAGATATAACGGTATACACATCACCTGTATGTAATATACAATGTACACTGAGGAGATATAACGGTATACACATCTCCTGTATGTAATATACAATGTACACTGAGGAGATATAACGGTATACACATCACCTGTATGTAATATACATGTACACTGAGGAGATATAACGGTATACACATCACCTGTATGTAATATACAATGGTACACTGAGGAGATATAACGGTATACACATCTCCTGTATGTAATATACAATGTACACTGAGGAGATATAACGGTATACACATCACCTGTATGTAATATACAGTGTACACTGAGGAGATATAACGGTATACACATCACCTGTATGTAATATACAATGTACACTGAGGAGATATAACGGTATACACATCTCCTGTATGTAATATACAATGTACACTGAGGAGATATAACGTATACACATCACCTGTATGTAATATACAATGTACACTGAGGAGATATAACGGTATACACATCTCCTGTATGTAATATACAATGTACACTGAGGAGATATAACGGTATACACATCTCTTGTATGTAATATACACTGTACACTGAGGAGATATAACGGTATACACATCACCTGTATGTAATATACAATGTACACTGAGGAGATATAGCGGTATACACATCACCTGTATGTAATATACAATGTACACTGAGGAGATATAACGGTATACACATCTCCTGTATGTAATATACAATGTACACTGAGGAGATATAACGTATACACATCACCTGTATGTAATATACACTGTACACTGAGGAGATATAACGGTATACACATCACCTGTATGTAATATACAATGTACACTGAGGAGATATAACGGTATACACATCTCCTGTATGTAATATACAATGTACACTGAGGAGATATAACGGTATACACATCACCTGTATGTAATATACAATGTACACTGAGGAGATATAATGGTATACACATCTCCTGTATGTAATATACAATGTACACTGAGGAGATATAACGGTATACACATCTCCTGTATGTAATATACAATGTACACTGAGGAGATATAACGGTATACACATCTCTTGTATGTAATATACAATGTACACTGAGGAGATATAACGGTATACACATCTCCTGTATGTAATATACAATGTACACTGAGGAGATATAATGGTAAACACATCACCTGTATGTAATATACAATGTACACTGAGGAGATATAACGGTATACACATCACCTGTATGTAATATACAATGTACACTGAGGAGATATAACGGTATACACATCTCCTGTATGTAATATACAATGTACACTGAGGAGATATACGGTATACACATCACCTGTATGTAATATACAATGTACACTGAGGAGATATAACGGTATACACATCACCTGTATGTAATATACAATGTACACTGAGGAGATATAACGGTATACACACTCCTGTATGTAATATACAATGTACACTGAGGAGATATACGGTATACACATCACCTGTATGTAATATACAATGTACACTGAGGAGATATAACGGTATACACATCACCTGTATGTAATATACAATGTACACTGAGGAGATATAACGGTATACACACTCTGTATGTAATATACAATGTACACTGAGGAGATATAACGGTATACACATCCTGTATGTAATATACAATGTACACTGAGGAGATATAACGGTATACACATCTCCTGTATGTAATATACAATGTACACTGAGGAGATATAACGGTATACACATCTCCTGTATGTAAATACAATGTACACTGAGGAGATATAACGGTATACACATCTCCTGTATGTAATATACATGTACACTGAGGAGATATAGCGGTATACACATCACCTGTATGTAATATACAATTGTACACTGAGGAGATATAACGGTATACACATCTCCTGTATGTAATATACAATGTACACTGAGGAGATATAACGGTATACACATCACCTGTATGTAATATACACTGTACACTGAGGAGATATAACCGGTATACACATCACCTGTATGTAATATACAATGTACACTGAGGAGATATAACGGTATACACATCTCCTGTATGTAATATACAATGTACACTGAGGAGATATAACGGTATACACATCTCCTGTATGTAATATACAATGTACACTGAGGAGATATAACGGTATACACATCTCCTGTATGTAATATACAATGTACACTGAGGAGATATAACGGTATACACATCTCCTGTATGTAATATACAATGTACACTGAGGAGATATAACGGTATACACATCTCCTGTATGTAATATACAATGTACACTGAGGAGATATAACGGTATACACATCTCCTGTATGTAATATACAATGTACACTGAGGAGATATAACGGTATACACATCACCTGTATGTAATATACAATGTACACTGAGGAGATATAACGTTATACACATCACCTGTATGTAATATACAATGTACACTGAGGAGATATAACGGTATACACATCCTCTTGTATGTAATATACACTGTACACTGAGGAGATATAATGGTATACACATCTCCTGTATGTAATATACAATGTACACTGAGGAGATATAACGGTATACACATCTCTTGTATGTAATATACACTGTACACTGAGGAGATATAACGGTATACACATCACCTGTATGTAATATACAATGTACACTGAGGAGATATAACGGTATACACATCTCCTGTATGTAATATACAATGTACACTGAGGAGATATAACGGTATACACATCTCCTGTATGTAATATACAATGTACACTGAGGAGATATAATGGTAAACACATCACCTGTATGTAATATACAATGTACACTGAGGAGATAACGGTATACACATCCCTGTATGTAATATACAATGTACACTGAGGAGATATAACGGTATACACCTCCCTGTATGTAATATACAATGTACACTGAGGAGATATAACGGTATACACATCACCTGTATGTAATATACAATGTACACTGAGGAGATATAACGGTATTACACATCACCTGTATGTAATATACAATGTACACTGAGGAGATATAACGGTATACACATCTCCTGTATGTAATATACAATGTACACTGAGGAGATATAACGGTATACACATCTCCTGTATGTAATATACAATGTACACTGAGGAGATATAACGGTATACACATCTCCTGTATGTAATATACAATGTACACTGAGGAGATATAACGGTATACACATCTCCTGTATGTAATATACAATGTACACTGAGGAGATATAATGGTATACACATCACCTGTATGTAATATACAATGTACACTGAGGAGATATAACGGTATACACATCTCCTGTATGTAATATACAATGTACACTGAGGAGATATAACGGTATACACATCACCTGTATGTAATATACAATGTACACTGAGGAGATATAACGGTATAACACATCTCCTGTATGTAATATACAATGTACACTGAGGAGATATAACGTATACACATCACCTGTATGTAATATACAATGTACACTGAGGAGATATAACGGTATACACATCATCCTGTATGTAATATACAATGTACACTGAGGAGATATAACGGTATACACATCGCCTGTATGTAATATACAATGTACACTGAGGAGATATAACGGTATACACATCTCTTGTATGTAATATACACTGTACACTGAGGAGATATAACGGTATACACATCACCTGTATGTAATATACAATGTACACTGAGGAGATATAGCGGTATACACATCACCTGTATGTAATATACAAGTACACTGGAGGATATACGGTATACACATCACCTGTATGTAATATACAATGTACACTGAGGAGATATAACGGTATACACATCTCCTGTATGTAATATACAATGTACACTGAGGAGATATAACGGTATACACATCACCTGTATGTAATATACACTGTACACTGAGGAGATATAACGGTATACACATCACCTGTATGTAATATACAATGTACACTGAGGAGATATAACGGTATACACATCTCCTGTATGTAATATACAATGTACACTGAGGAGATATAACGGTATACACATCTCCTGTATGTAATATACAATGTACACTGAGGAGATATAACGGTATACACATCTCCTGTATGTAATATACAATGTACACTGAGGAGATATAACGGTATACACATCTCCTGTATGTAATATGCAATGTACACTGAGGAGATATAACGGTATACACATCACCTGTATGTAATATACAATGTACACTGAGGAGATATAACGGTATACACATCACCTGTATGTAATATACAATGTACACTGAGGAGATATAGCGGTATACACATCACCTGTATGTAATATACAATGTACACTGAGGAGATATAACGTTATACACATCACCTGTATGTAATATACAATGTACACTGAGGAGATATAACGGTATACACATCACCTGTATGTAATATACAATGTACACTGAGGAGATATAACGGTATACACATCTCCTGTATGTAATATACAATGTACACTGAGGAGATATAACGGTATACACATCTCCTGTATGTAATATACAATGTACACTGAGGAGATATAACGGTATACACATCTCCTGTATGTAATATACAATGTACACTGAGGAGATATAACGGTATACACATCTCCTGTATGTAATATACAATGTACACTGAGGAGATATAACGGTATACACATCACCTGTATATAATCTACAATGTACACTGAGGAGATATAACGGTATACACATCACCTGTATGTAATATACAATGTACACTGAGGAGATATAACGTTATACACATCACCTGTATGTAATATACAATGTACACTGAGGAGATATAACGGTATACACATCTCCTGTATGTAATATACAATGTACACTGAGGAGATATAACGGTATACACATCTCCTGTATGTAATATACAATGTACACTGAGGAGATATAACGGTATACACATCTCCTGTATGTAATATACAATGTACACTGAGGAGATATAACGGTATACACATCACCTGTATGTAATATACAATGTACACTGAGGAGATATAACGGTATACACATCTCCTGTATGTAATATACAATGTACACTGAGGAGATATAACGGTATACACATCACCTGTATGTAATATACACTGTACACTGAGGAGATATAACGGTATACACATCACCTGTATGTAATATACAATGTACACTGAGGAGATATAACGGTATACACATCTCCTGTATGTAATATACAATGTACACTGAGGAGATATAACGGTATACACATCTCCTGTATGTAATATACAATGTACACTGAGGAGATATAACGGTATACACATCTCCTGTATGTAATATACAATGTACACTGAGGAGATATAACGGTATGCACATCTCCTGTATGTAATATACAATGTACACTGAGGAGATATAACGGTATACACATCTCCTGTATGTAATATACAATGTACACTGAGGAGATATAACGGTATACACATCACCTGTATGTAATATACAATGTACACTGAGGAGATATAACGGTATACACATCTCCTGTATGTAATATACAATGTACACTGAGGAGATATAACGGTATACACATCACCTGTATGTAATATACAATGTACACTGAGGAGATATAACGGTATACACATCACTGTATGTAATATACAATGTACACTGAGGAGATATAACGGTATACACATCACCTGTATGTAATATACACTGTACACTGAGGAGATATAACGGTATACACATCTCCTGTATGTAATATACAATGTACACAGAGGAGATATAACGGTATACACATCACCTGTATGTAATATACAATGTACACAGAGGAGATATAACGGTATACACATCACCTGTATGTAATATACAATGTACACTGAGGAGATATAACGGTATACACATCACCTGTATGTAATATACAATGTACACTGAGGAGATATAACGGTATACACATCACCTGTATGTAATATACACTGTACACTGAGGAGATATAACGGTATACACATCACCTGTATGTATATACACTGTACACTGAGGAGATATACGGTATACACATCTCCTGTATATAATATACAATGTACACTGAGGAGATATAACGGTATACACATCTCCTGTATGTAATATACAATGTACACAGAGGAGATATAACGGTATACACATCACCTGTATGTAATATACAATGTACACTGAGGAGATATAACGGTATACACATCACCTGTATGTAATATACACTGTACACTGAGGAGATATAACGGTATACACATCACCTGTATGTAATATACAATGTACACTGAGGAGATATAACGGTATACACATCACCTGTATGTAATATACAATGTACACTGAGGAGATATAACGGTATACACATCTCCTGTATGTAATATACAATGTACACTGAGGAGATATAACGGTATACACATCTCCTGTATGTAATATACAATGTACACTGAGGAGATATAACGGTATACACATCTCCTGTATGTAATATACAATGTACACTGAGAAGATATAACGGTATACACATCACCTGTATGTAATATACAATGTACACTGAGGAGATATAACGGTATACACATCTCCTGTATGTAATATACAATGTACACTGAGGAGATATAACGGTATACACATCTCCTGTATGTAATATACAATGTACACTGAGGAGATATAACGGTATACACATCACCTGTATGTAATATACAATGTACACTGAGGAGATATAACGGTATACACATCACCTGTATGTAATATACACTGTACACTGAGGAGATATAACGGTATACACATCACCTGTATGTAATATACAATGTACAGTCACTGAGGAGATATAACGGTATACACATCTCCTGTATGTAATATACAATGTACACTGAGGATATATAACGGTATACACATCTCCTGTATGTAATATACAATGTACACTGAGGAGATATAACGGTATACACATCACCTGTATGTAATATACAATGTACACTGAGGAGATATAACGGTATACACATCACCTGTATGTAATATACAATGTACACTGAGGAGATATAACGGTATACACATCACCTGTATGTAATATACAATGTACACTGAGGAGATATAACGGTATACACATCTCCTGTATGTAATATACAATGTACACTGAGGAGATATAACGGTATACACATCACCTGTATGTAATATACAATGTACACTGAGGAGATATAACGGTATACACATCACCTGTATGTAATATACACTGTACACTGAGGAGATATAACGGTATACACATCTCCTGTATGTAATATACAATGTACACTGAGGAGATATAACGGTATACACATCTCCTGTATGTAATATACAATGTACACTGAGGATATATAACGGTATACACATCACCTGTATGTAATATAATCTGCGGACTATTATCTGTAGTAATATCGGGGTCACTCTCCACATACGGAGTCCAGATCACTATGTTTTATTTTCCTCCTGCCCCATCCCCTCTGCTGCGCATGCGGACAGAAGTCCTCTCCTTTACATTAGCGCAGCGGTGTGGACTGTGTGCTTCAGTGCAGCTCTGAGCGCTGGCAGCGGGGGACGGGAGGCCGTGTCTCCTCATGTGGCCCCCGTATTACTGCAGATAATAGTCCCCGATCCCTGCTACATTGGGAGACTGTGTGGTGGCAGTCATGTGTCTGCGGCTCCACATTGCAAGGCTGCAGGGCTCAGTGTGCCGCCATATGGTGCCCCAGCAGGTGCAGTATGTGGGGGTGCACAGTGATTGATGGCTGCAGTGTCCGTGTGTATGGGGGGGCTGATGAATCCGGAATGTACTGTATATCCTCCGGATCCTGATATCCCACAGAACGAGCTCTGCATTCAGGACAGAATCCAGGAGGAGCGTGCACTGCCCTGACCCCCTGTGCAACGACAGGAGCGGGGGCTCCGACACCCCAGGAGGGCGGCCATCCCATGTGGCTTCCATTTAACTCTTTGCACTTTATTCATTAGAGACGCAGAAGAAACATCTCAGACTGATCCTGTCAGTCTGCGGAGAGGCCGGGGTTCTATTCCTCTGCTACAGACGCTACGTTGTTTCCGTTATCTGACACCTTATTATGGACACCTTCTGTGTGGGGTCAGTGACGGGTTGTAGTATAAGTTCTATACAATATATACAGAGGAAAGTCCCCCCCGTCCGTGTCACATCGAGGACCTCATGTCCAGCCTGCAGCGGTGGCTTTACCTGTCAGTCCCAGCAGCAGGATGAGGGCCAGGATGGGCTGGTACCGGTCCATTCTGCGGCTCCTGTGCGCTCCGTGCTGCCAGCTCTCCTCTCACTTCTGCTGTGACTTCTTCTCCTTCAGACTTTGTCCTTTCTTCTTCCTGGTTTGCTGCTTTCTAAATCGCTGGTGACATCGGATTGTCACAGTCACAGGGAAGTGAGTGAAATATTAACCACATCTGTAACGCCCCAGCATTACCACTTCTGCACCCTGCTACGGTCTTTATTGGTTAACCCAACGTCATCCATGCATTTATTTTCAGGTCCTAAACAATGTGTGTAACGGATCTCCTGGCACCCCGACTGAGTACCTCCGTTTACGGATGCGCCTAGCGTTTTCCTGAGGCTTCCAAGCACTCTGGCAGACACCACAATCACCGAACCAGCATATAAATCCTCTTGATGCATATGAATGCTGTAGACAGTTGAATAGGAACCATACGAATAGGTTTACACTCCTAGCAGTCAAACTGGGACAGCATACCAAAAATCCTCCCCCAATGATGAGACGACACTTCACCTTGAGGGTTAAAACAGGAACTCACTTTATTTTAACACAAGCATTGATTTATACACATCTTCCAACAAGGTACCACCCACAGCCAATCATATGTATCTACAGTATTTAAACCTTCCCAGCAATTGTACACAAAATCCCCTTCCCTCTGTCTGTAACGCAATAAACAAAACACAATGAGCCTTGTCTGAGACGTAATTAACCAACACAATAGCATTGTCTCAGACGCATTCCACACAATACAATTACCAAACGTAATGGACTAACTTGACCCCTGGCATACACAGATACAATGTAACCGAACACATAATAACATGCATAGTCTGTAGGACAGCCTGAATGCAATCTGCTACTCAGTCTAAAAGGGGCATTGTTCCTAAAAGTCAGATATGTCCCCGGATGGCCATTAAAGGGCCAGTAGCAGCAATATAAAATACCACATGCCCAAATATTGCATTCAAACGTACCAAATCACCAGGGGCCATAGTCAGCAGGTAGGAGGCGGCCAGCCAGGCCTCTCCAATGCCCAGTGGTGAGGCGGGTTCCGCCACAATGTGCATTTCCTATTTTGCTAAACTATTTATGTTATAATGTAATGTTCCTGGTTCAACAGCAGGTGGCAGTGTAAATGGCAGAGCTGCAGGGACAGAGAGTGGACCCTTCCTTTCCATTCTAACCCCCTCTGTGGTGTGGAGGGCGTTTCCCACTTTCCCAACTTATCTAACAATTCATCGATCCTGGGCATGGGGTAAGCATCCGAGGTTGTGATGGCATTCAGTTTCTGCTAATCCACACAGAACCTGGTTGTCTAATCTTTCTTATAGACAAGAACCACCAGGGAGGCCCAAGCGCTGTAGGATTTCTGAATGACCCCTAAATGCAACATCTCTTCAATTTCCTTCCTGATGTCTGCCTGAACCTCTAAAGAGACACAGTAGGTGTAAGAGAGATAAAAAAATAGGCACCCCATAAGAGTAAACTAATATCTATATAATTTCTAGCTTCAACAATCCACAAGTATGACTGTATTATATAAAATTCATGACATTGCTATTAACCACCAGTAGATGGCAGCAGAGAGAAAGCTTGAAAAGCAGAGCTACAAACAGCAAAGGGGAACTGAATAACGCAGATCTTGATTTATGGGAGGACAGGATTTACTGCTACATTTCCTGTATCCCCATATACTGAAGGTCATGTGTTTGTTCTTTCCAGGTAAGGGAACACAAATTCAGAGCCATAAATAGGCTAAAATGATGTAAAACACATTCCTATAATCAGCTAAGGCTGCTGGTGATGCAGTGTGAGTATATAAAATATGTGTAACGGATCTCCTGGCACCCCGACCGGGTACCTCCGTCAAATGATGCTCCTAGTGCTTCCTGAGGACTGCAAGCACTCCACTTGATACCGTAAGCACTGCAGATCCCACGAACCGCCGAAGCTTGGTTGAGGTCTAACTGTCTTTTACCCACCCTGGACCTACGACAAGGTTTCAGTGGGTGAACCTCTCCTAAATCCAGAGAGCTCTTACAAGAGCTAGTAGTTATAGCCAGGGGAGTATACACGTATAGCAATCCCCACACACATGAGACGAGGCTCTATGTTGAATGTAAAACAGCAACTCTTTAATGGGTTATTTTTCAGCCTTTCATGCAGGTCTCCTAGCAAGGGACACTCCCCCTGGGGCCTTTGTAGAAGACTGTGACAGTTTATATTTTAGCCAATCACATGCATTTACAGTGTTAAAACCTTACCAGAGGAGAAGCAGCTCGGAGACACCGTTCGTGGATTTACAAAATTTAGGGCAACGCTAGTATCCGTACAGCGCCCCTGGATACAGCAGGATGGAATCGGCTAGTCTTCGGACAGCGTTCTATGATGAGGAGGAGGAGGCAGCCGCGGAAAACAGGGATGCAGACAGAAAGGAAATCTGGCATGATGCCCTAGAAAATGCCCAGCGGCGGCGAGGTGAGAGCCTCCACAGTTATGAGCAGCGTCTACAGAAGCGTGTAGTGATGCGGAAGGGTATCTTGGGAGAGCAACCCTTGTATGAGTGGGTGACAGAACTGGAGAGCCTGGTATGGAAGGAGCTTTGGCTAGACAACGCCTAGCAGGCACTCTGGTGGGATGTGATTCGGCACTCCCCCTGGATAGCTGAGCACGACAGACCCGAGGGTGAGAATTATGATGGCCCTGGCCTGTTGTTTGAGGCCTTCGCAGAACCGGAATTCAGAGATGCTGGAGAGTCCCGGTTCTGGGATATCTATGACTACAAGGTAAAAGAGGAGAGCATTTTTAAAAGAAGAAAAACTACCACAAGAGGACACAGTTTTAAATTAGAGGGGCAAAGGTTTAAAAGTAATATAAGGAAGTATTACTTCACTGAGAGAGTAGTGGATGCATGGAATAGCCTTCCTGCAGAAGTGGTAGCTGCAAATACAGTGAAGGAGTTTAAGCATGCATGGGATAGGCATAAGGCTATCCTTCATATAAGAAAGGACCAGGGACTATTCATAGGATTCAGATATATTGGGCAGACTAGATGGGCCAAATGGTTCTTATCTGCCGACACATTCTATGTTTCTATGTTTCTATGTCACAGGGAGGCTATGCATGATTGGGCTACAACGAGAGAGGTGAGACAAGACCTGGCATCTCTAGTGGCAAAGGAGTGGGAGCTGGAGCAGGACTACCAATACTTCTTCAGCTCAATTTGGTCCCAAGATACACTGCCAGAGAGCTGGGTGGCCGTCCCAGACCTACAACCCTACAGCTGGGAAGACCCGACTGAAGTATCCCCTGCTTCAGTACCAGCTACAAAGGTAGGGGACCTCATAGACTGGTCCTGCGGGGAAACCCATATGGCAGGTGGAGATGGGACTGAGATCTCTCCACCGGCCCTTCAGGGATGCTGGGCAGATCCCCAACGGCAGCCGGAGTTTCAGGGAGTAGGGACAGTTGGTCCTGCTCTCCAGCGGCAGTATGTTTTGCAGGGAGAGGAGAGCATTGTCTCCATTCCCCAGCGGCAGTGTACCTTGAAGGGAGAGGAGACAATCGGTCTCTCTCCACAACCACAGGGAGACAGCACCCCTAACTCCGTTGGGGCAGATGGGACCGCAGTCTCTGCACCAGGCCGGTACGGATCCCCCACCAACCCTGCAGGAATGCCAGGAGGAGGAGGTAAGCGATCCCTCCTCTCCACAGCTGATCCGCAACAAGATCTTGGGGGCAGGATTCCCTGACCCAATCCCAGCGGAAGAGCTGGCATCTGGGCAATGCGCAGTTGGCCTCTGCCCTCCCCTATCCTCTTGTCCAGAGGCTGACTCCGCACAGGCTACCCCAGCAGAAGAGCTGGCATCTGGTCAGAGTGCAGTTGGCCTCTGCCCTCCCCTATCCTCTTCTCCAGAGCCGGACTTCCCACAGGCTACCCCAGCGGAAGAGCTGGCATCTGGGCAGAGCGAAGTCGGCCTCTGCCCTCCCCTATCCTCTTCTCCAGAGCCGGACTTCCCACAGGCTACCCCAGCGGAAGAGCTGGCATCTGGGCAGAGCGCAGTTGGCCTCTGCCCATCAAGTACCTACAGCTCCAAGCTAGAGAACACCAATGAAGCAAGGAGTAGCAGATGCCCACTCAACAGCTGGGGACATACTGTCACGAGGGTGTCAAGAGCCACACCTGACTCCGTTGTACCCGGGGTCAGGAGGTTGCAGCGGTTGGCTGCACGCTCTATGTCAGATAGGGAAGTTTCCTTATTGTAGCTTTCTGGGTTTGCTTTACAAACCCTTTTGGCTCACTCAGGGATCCGTAGCTCCTTCTCTCAGCTGTTCCTTGTCCAGCACTCCCAATCCTCCTTATATTCCCCTCTCACACTTCTCTGGTTGCCAGATATAGAGCTTCCTGCCTGGACATCTATTCTGACCCACTGGAGCTGTGTTGCTGCGTTCTCTGAGTGTTGCCTTAGAACGCTACCCTCCGGATCCCTGTTGGACCTTTGTGGACAATTGTTGCCGTCCACCTGGGTGTTTGTGTTTGTCTGTCCTCTCCCTGGTGTTTCCCTCTTAGTGCAGTGGTGAGGACTAGCGGCGATCACGTGCCTAAACCCTGGCGTTCATTATCTAGGGCTCATTTCAGGGAAAGCCAGGGTTTAGGCACGTGATCGCCGCACGGGTGAGGAACCCGTCTAGGGACGTCAGGGCAGGCAGGTACCAGCTGCAAGGTGAGTTAGGGGTCACCACCTTTCCCTCTCCCTTGTGCAGGGCTTTCCCTGTTTTCCTCCCTGTGTGTGTTGCCGGTCATTACATTATATCTGGCCCTTATTTTTGTGTAGGTAAAAAAAAAAAAAAAAAAAAAAAAATTTTTTACCTACTTAGAATCCAGTATGGATCCAATTGCTGCTCTGTCCGAACAATTTCATGGCCTGTCTTTGGAGGTGGCAGGATTGAAGGCGTCGGTCCTCCAGCAACAGCAGCAATTGCAACAGACCGCAAGCCCAGCGGTTGCTACTGGTAACCAGGTTGTTGCGGAACCCAAGGTCCCTCTCCCTGACAGATTTTCTGGGGGAAGGGACAAGTTTTTGACGTTCCGTGAGGCCTGTAAACTATACTTTAAACTGCGTCCTTACTCCTCTGGTAATGAAGAACAGCGGGTGGGTGTTGTTATTTCCCTGCTGCAGGGGGACCCGCAGTCCTGGGCGTTCTCTTTACCTACTGATTCCCAGGCTCTTCGGTCAGTGGATGAGTTTTTCGGGGCCTTGGGTCTCATATATGACGACCCTGACCGAGTCGCACTGGCTGAATCAAAATTACGGAGACTCCTACAAGGAGAGCGGCCGGTAGAGGAGTATTGCTCTGACTTCCGTAGGTGGGCTACGGATACCCAATGGAACGACCCGGCTCTCAGGAGTCAGTTCTGCTCCGGGTTATCCGAAAGGGTTAAGGATGCGCTTGCATTGTATGAGACCCCCTTTTCCCTTGATGCAGTTATGTCCCTTTCTATCCGTATAGATAGACGCCTTAGGGACAGGTTGAAAAAACCGGAGCCATTGATAACCCCTCCCAAGCAGCAGTTAGTCTGTACGGACATAGACGAGCCTATGCAGCTAGGAGGAACTACTCGTCAGGTCCGTCCTCCTGAGGTTCGCCGTAGGCGTGGGGGTTGTTTTTTTTGTGGGGAGAGGGGTCATTTCATTAACGTTTGTCCTTCTTTCCTCAGAAACAAAAAAAACGTCGGAAAACTACTAACCCCAGGCTGTGTGGAGGATGTCAGCCGGGGGGTATACGTCTCCTCCATACGTACATCGCAATTTGTGTTGCCAGCGGTTATTGTTTTTGGTGATAAGACAGAGACTGTTTCTTTCTTTCTAGACAGTGGAGCAGGGGTAAATTTGATAGATGCCCATTTTGCCCGCACTATGGGTTTGTCTCTCTGTACGTTACAGAGATCTATTCCGATATTTGCTATAGATTCTGCTCCTCTGTCTCAGAGAAACCTCACCCACATCGTTCATAATTTACACCTTCGGGTAGGGGACCACCATAACGAGATGCTTTCATGTTATGTTCTGGAGGGGCTTCCCACTCCGGTGGTGCTGGGCCTACCCTGGTTGGTAGCGCACAATCCAGTGGTGGATTGGCAGGCCAGGGAGATATTGGAGTGGAGTGAGCCGTGCAGAGAAAATTGCTTAATTAGCAATTGCTTAGTTGCCTCCATAACTACCCTACCTACATTTGTTTCGGACTTTGAGGACGTTTTTTCTGAAAAGGGTTGTCAGAAGTTACCACCTCATCGTCCTTATGATTGCCCGGTTAACCTCATTCCCGGCGCAAAATTACCCAAGACCAGGTTATATAATCTTTCAGGTCCAGAGAGACAAGCCATGAAGGATTATATCTCCGAGAGTTTGGCTAAGGGACACATCAGACCCTCTTCTTCACCCGTGGCTGCAGGGTTTTTCTTTGTTAAAAAGAAAGATGGGGGCCTGCGTCCTTGCCTAGATTTCCGTGAGCTAAATCGGATAACCATCCGAGACCCATACCCTCTTCCTCTCATTCCTGACCTGTTTAACCAGATTGCGGGTGCTAGGTGGTTCTCCAAACTCGATCTTAGGGGGGCCTACAATCTGATTCGTATTAAAGAGGGGGATGAGTGGAAGACAGCGTTTAACACCCCTGAGGGGCATTATGAAAATCTAGTTATGCCTTTCGGCCTGACCAATGCTCCTGCCGTCTTTCAACATTTCGTTAATGACATTTTTAGTCATCTAATCGGCAGGTTTGTGGTAATATACCTAGATGATATCTTAATTTATTCGTCTGATCTGAAAACACATGAGGAGCATGTCAGACAAGTACTACAGGTCCTACGGACGAATGAATTATATGCTAAAATTGAAAAATGTGTTTTTGCCGTTCAGGAGATACAATTCCTAGGTTATTATTTATCTGCGTCAGGTTTCCGTATGGATCCTAGGAAGGTCCAGGCAATTTTGGATTGGGATCTTCCTGAGAACCTCAAAGCACTACAACGGTTCTTGGGCTTTGCGAATTTCTATAGGAAATTCATTAAAAATTATTCGGTGATCGTAAAACCCCTTACTGACATGACTAGGAAGGGGACTGATTTTTCTAAATGGTCTGACGCCGCTAAAGTTGCTTTTTCCTCTCTAAAAGAGAGGTTTACCTCAGCACCTGTACTAGTCCAACCTGATGTCTCTCAGCCTTTTATTGTTGAGGTCGATGCATCAGAGGTGGGAGTGGGGGCTGTGCTGTCTCAGGGTCCGTCTCCTGGCAAATGGCGTCCTTGTGCTTTCTTTTCTAAAAAACTATCTGCAGCGGAACAGAATTACGATATTGGCAATAGGGAACTGTTAGCTATTAAACTTGCATTTGAGGAGTGGCGTCACTTCTTAGAGGGGGCAGTCCACCCCGTCACTGTGTTTACGGACCACAAAAATCTGCTGTACCTCGAATCAGCTAAGCGTCTCACCCCTAGACAGGCTAGGTGGTCGCTATTTTTTACCAGGTTTAACTTTGTGATTACCTATCGTCCTGGGGTAAAGAACACCAAGGCTGATGCACTATCTCGTTGTTTCCCTGGAGGGGGTAATGTGAGTGATCCGGTACCCATTCTACAAAGAGGAGTAGTTGTCTCTGCGGTACACTCTGCTATGGAGGGGAAGGTGTTAGAGGCCCAGGGGGACGCCCCGGTCTCTTGCCCTTCAGAGAAGTTGTTTGTACCGTTGAACCTACGTCTCGAATTATTAAAGGAACATCATAATTCGGCACTTGCTGGGCACCCGGGTAGTAAAGCAACCTTAGAGCTATTGTCTCGTCGTTTTTGGTGGCCAAGGTTGCGTCAGGATGTATTGGATTTTGTGTCTTCTTGTTCTACCTGTGCGCGCGCAAAAGTTTCACATACACGTCCTGCAGGGTCTCTATTACCACTCGTCATTCCCAATAGACCATGGACACATCTGTCTATGGATTTTATCACTGACTTACCTTTGTCTGCGGGTAAAACAGTGATTTTGGTAGTAGTGGACAGGTTTAGCAAAATGGCACACTTTATTGCGTTACCCGCACTACCTAATGCTAAAACTCTTGCTCAGGTATTCGTCAGTGAGATCGTGAAGCTTCACGGGGTCCCCTCCGATGTTGTTTCGGACCGGGGAACCCAGTTTATTTCTAAATTTTGGAAAGCTTTTTGTTCCCGTTTAGGGGTTCACTTGTCCTTTTCCTCAGCTTTCCATCCTCAGTCGAATGGACAGACTGAGCGTACCAACCAAAACCTGGAGACATATCTAAGATGTTTTGTGTCTGAAAACCAAGAGTTGTGGTCGTCATATTTACCGTTAGCTGAGTTTGCCATAAATAATCGCCGTCAGGAATCCACTGGCAAGTCACCTTTTCTTGGTGCATATGGTTTTCATCCCCAATTCTGTACTTTCAAAGAGGGGGGGTCTTCTGGGGTTCCCGAAGAGGAACGGTTTTCGTCATCTCTTTCATCAGTATGGCAGAAGGTGCAAGCTAACTTGAAAAATATGGGAGGTAAATACAAATGCATGGCTGATAAGAGACGGTCGCCAGGTCCGGACCTAGGAGTGAATGACTATGTGTGGTTGTCTACAAGGAATATCAAGTTGAAGGTTCCCTCTTGGAAACTGGGTCCTAGGTTTATTGGTCCTTACAAGATTGTAGCCATCATCAACCCCGTGGCTTTTCGCCTGGAGTTACCTCAGACTTTTAAAATCCATAATGTCTTTCATAAGTCGTTACTCAAAAAATATGTTCCACCTCTAGAACCGTCACCGCTGCCACCCCCTCCTGTTGTCGTGGATGGTAGTTTGGAATTTCAGATATCCAAAATTGTTAATTCTCGTCGGGTCCGCCGCTCTCTCCAATATCTGTTGCACTGGAGAGGTTACGGTCCCGAGGAAAGAATGTGGGTTCCTGCGTCTGAGGTAAACGCCGACAGGCTAGTCCGGATTTTTCATGCCTCTCATCCTGAGAGACCTGGTCCTGAGTGTCCGGAGGCCCCTCGTAGAGAGGGGGGTACTGTCACGAGGGTGTCAAGAGCCACGCCTGACTCCGTTGTACCCGGGGTCAGGAGGTCGCAGCGGTTGGCTGCACGCTCTATGTCAGATAGGGAAGTTTCCTTATGGTAGCTTTCTGGGTTTGCTTTACAAACCCTTTTGGCTCACTCAGGGATCCGTAGCTCCTTCTCTCAGCTGTTCCTTGTCCAGCACTCCCAATCCTCCTTATATTCCCCTCTCACACTTCTCTGGTTGCCAGATATAGAGCTTCCTGCCTGGACATCTATTCTGACCCACTGGAGCTGTGTTGCTGCGTTCTCTGACTGTTGCCTTAGAACGCTACCCTCCGGATCCCTGTTGGACCTTTGTGGACAATTGTTGCCGTCCACCTGGGTGTTTGTGTTTGTCTGTCCTCTCCCTGGTGTTTCCCTCTTAGTGCAGTGGTGAGGACTAGCGATCCCACCGGCCCGTTCATTATCTAGGGCTCATTTCAGGGAAAGCCAGGGTTTAGGCACGTGATCGCCGCACGGGTGAGGAACCCGTCTAGGGACGTCAGGGCAGGCAGGTACCAGCTGCAAGGTGAGTTAGGGGTCACCACCTTTCCCTCTCCCTTGTGCAGGGCTTTCCCTGTTTTCCTCCCTGTGTGTGTTGCCGGTCATTACACATACAGAACAGAGCCAGGCCCCAAAATTCAACAGGTCCAGTATTTGGTTGTGGGTGGACTGCCAGACTAACTCAGGTACCGACAAGCGTGAGGTCAGGTATCTGGTTAGTCTTCCCTGGGAGGGGGAGATGTGTGGCGAAACCAACCTCGCCACTGGGTTTTGGAGGGGCCTGGCTCCAAGCCTCTTGCCCCAGGATTATGGCCCATATTAACTTTGAAGGAGAAGACAGACCGGCCGCACAGCTTAAATCTGTAGAACTGTTTTCGACAGAAAAGCCATGAGTACAGCCAGGCCCAAGAGACTTTTACAACTAATTTGTGCTATGTTGGGATGTTAAATGTCTATGTGTATTGTAAAGGGTAGGACATTGTATACAATGAGTAGTGAGATCTGTTCCATTGTCTCTCTGTGTGTATTGGCGATTGTTCTCTGTCCTGAGAGATAATTGAATTACAACTCAGTTGTCTCCAGGACAGAGGACATTGTGTATTCTCCTGCCTTGTCGTAGGTCCAGGGTGGGTAGGAGACGGCGAGACCTCAACCAAGCTTCGGCGGTTCGTGGGTCTGCATCGTTTACGGTGTCGAGTGGAGTGCTTGAAGTCCTCGTGAAGCGCTAGGAGCATATCTCCTGGCACCCCGACCGGGTACCTCCGTCGATAGATGCTCCTAGCGTTTCCCGAGAACTCCAAGCACTCCACTCGACACCGTAAGCGCTGCAGACCCCGCGAACCGCTGAAGCTTGTTTGAGGTCTCGCCGTCTCCTACCCACCCTGGACCTACGACAAGGCTCCAGGCTCTAGTGGGTGAACCTCTCTTCTTTCAGAGAGTGATGCAGGAACAAGTAACTGGAACAAGCTCTTACAAGAGCTAGTAGTTATAGCCAGGGGAGTATAGCAACTCTTCAGCGTATAGCAATCCCCCCACACATGAGACGAGGCTCTATGTTGAATGTAAAACGGCAACTCTTTAATGGGTTATTTTTAAGCCTTTTATGCAGGTCACCTAGCAAGGGACACTCCCCCTGGGGCCCTTGTAGAAGACTGTGACAGTTTATATTTTAGCCAATCACATGCATTTACAGTATTGAAACCTTCCCAGCAATTGTACACAAAACCCCCTTCCCTCTGAAAGTAACGCAATCCACAAAATACAATGAGCATTGTCTGAGACGCAATCAACAAAATACAATTACCAATAACACAAAGGCTACAACTCACCCAGGAGAATACACAATATCCTCTGTCCTGGAGACAACCGAGTTGCAATTCAATTATCTCTCAGGACAGAGGGCAATCGCCAATACACACAGAGACAATGGAACAGACCTCACTACTCAACGTATACAATGTCCCACTGTAAGGAAACCAAGTATATTTAAACCACATTCGGTAGTTTCCTCACGAACCGCCCGAGCCTGGTGAATATAGCGCTCCGTTCGGCAGTTGAAGTAGACAAATTCCATACGAAATGCCAATAACTTTTTAAGATGATTTCCTTAATAAAGCATGTGGATCCCCAAACATCAGCCGAAGTCTAGAAGAAGGGCACAAATAGAAAATGCTTTAATTAACACACACAGGCTTTTATGCAAGTCCCCTTGCAAGGGGACATCCCACAGGGGGGGGGGGGGGGGGGGGACACAGTATAGCCAATCAAGTACAATGGAAACATAACACCCTTCCAGCATAATCAAACAATGACCTCTTCTAGTCCTGGAGATAATCAAACCTGATAAAGTAACAACTTGATTATCTCTAGGCAGAAAAGTTACAGTTTTCCCCAATATCTGGAACACCCCTTTATACATGAGGTATCCCCACACATCATATGTCCTCTGATAGCCCGATATGTCCTCAAATTTTACGGGTTCTCAAAGAAACATGGAAGTCTTCTGTGACTGGTTCACCCTGGGTGGGCTGCGCAAAATAGTTCCATAAGTTTGGGTGTCTTTGCCGGTCACTTTAGAACAAGGGAAAAATGAATAAAGTACCAAATAGCACTCTTCTAGAAAATTCGGTACATATAGATCCAGCGTTTGGCAGTTACACCTACCGAATGGCATAGGAAGAAATATTGAAAGAAAAGGGGGATTTCTTTACACTGCTCCCCTATAAGTCCATAGGTCGGCATACCCGCCTAGACCCTGTCGGGTTGGCTTGGGGATGTCTGAGAAAGTTATTTCAAGAGTCCAGTTCGGTCTGTCGGGACAGACCGTCTGCATTACCGTTTTGTTTGCCCGGACAGTATTGCATTGTAAATTTGTAGGGCTGAAGGGCTAGGCTCGACCGTAATAGCCTGGGGTTGTCACCAGCTACCCGGTTTAACCACACAAGGGGGTTGTGGTCGGTCATAAGGGTAAACGGCCGTCCATACAGATAAGGCTGAAGTTTCTTGAGTGCCTAAACTAGTGCTAGGCACTCTTTCTCCACGGTGGCATAGCTGACCTCTCTGGGCAAAAGTATGCCACCGGGTGTTCCATGCCGTCGTCCCCCACTTGGCTCAACACAGCTCCCAACCCAAACATGGAGGCATCTGCGTGGACAAGAAATTGTTTAGTGTGGTTGGGTGCTGCTAACACAGGAGCCTCGATTAATGCTGCTTTAAGTCTCTGGAAAGCGTCCGCGCACTCTGGGGTCCAGGTTATCTGTTTTGGTAAGGCCTTTTTGATAAGGTTGGTTAGAGGTTTGGCCAGGGCGCTAAACTCTGGGACAAATTTTCGGTAGTAACCGGCCGTCCCTAAAAAGGCTAATACCTGGGTTTTTGGTACGGGGTTGGGGCCAATTAGCTATGGCCTCTACTTTTGCCGGCTCTGGACGCTGCCTACCACAATCTACCCTGTGGATTTGCCAATACCCCATGCACAAGTCCAGGGTGATCAAGTGATTCCCCCCAGCCATACGGTCTAATAGCTCATCTATTCTGGGCATGGGGTAGGTGTCAGTTATCGTGCGATCGTTGAGTCTCCGATAGTCTACACAGAAGCGTGTGGTGCCGTCGCGTTACGGTACTAGTACTACCGGTGAAGCCCAAGGACTTTGTGAGGGTTCTAAAACCCCTAACTTGAGCATCTCTCTTATTTCGGTGAGCATATTTTCACGTACTGCCTCAGGGATACGATATGGTTGCTGCCGTAATGGCGTTTCTCCCTGGGTTTCTCCAGTGCCCTCGTTTGAACCGGGGAGGCTGGGAAAGGCAACCACCACAACAACACAGGGCAGCCGCTCATTGTGTCCAGCAAGAAAGTACAACCTACGTCCCTAATCAAGAAGAGCAGTGGAGTGTACTACACAAGGTTAATCCAGTGCAAGCGGGAGGTGACAACCGAGACCACCACCGGCAATGGATTACAGTGGATGGCATGGGTACACGAGCTATGAGAGACTCTGGGGCCACTCTAACCATGGTACAACCACACACGGTCAAGGCCTAAGCTCGCACCGGTCGCACAGTAGCTGTAAGGGTAGTTGGGGGAGCCATACACAAGTTACCTACAGCCAGTGTCCTTGTGGACTGGGGTTCTTGATCCAAACAGTTGGAGGTTAGCATTATGCAGGAACTGCCAGCAGAAGTCCTACTGGGCAATTATGTAGGCTGTTTAACCTCCCAACTATCTCGAGACACCACTTCAGAAGCATACCCTGTTACCACCTGAGCTCAAGCCAGACTGGAAGCACAGCTGCACTCTGAGGAAAGCAAGGTAGGAGTTGAAATACCCCTTTACCCAACCACCCGTCCCCTTTCTGGAATACGCCACAGGGTTTTGAACAGGAACAGAGAACCGACCCCACACTAGAAGGGTATAGAAAGGCAGTAGACGTTACCCGGGGGGAAAGCATAAGGGGTAATTGTACCGAGTGACAGGAGGGGTGGGACACGGGGCTGCTCAGGTCACTAAAAGGCAGCTAATAGTACCCCGTAAGTTTCGGGCGGAGTTATTAAAACTCAGTCATGACATCCCCCTAGCAGGACATCTAGGGGTTAAAAAGACAAGGGACCGGTTGACCCAAACGTTCTTCTGGCCTAGGGTCACGCAAGATCTTAAGTATTATTGTAGAATGTGTGACATATATCAAAAGAAAGGGAAAAGGGGTGATCCCCAGAAAGCCAAACTCCACCCTTTACCCATTATAGAAGAACCGTTTCACCGAGTAGCGGTGGACTTAATAGGACCCCTCAGCCGACCCAGCCAGTCCGGCAAAAAGTTCATTCTCACTGTAGTGGACTATGCCACTAGATACCCAGAAGCAGTAGCCCTCGCAAACATAGAGGCTGAGACTGTGGCGGAGGCCCTAGTTAAAATATTTTCCCGGGTAGGTTTTCCCCAGGAGGTCTTGTCCGATCGGGGGACTCAGTTTACGGCACTCCTGTCACAGCAATTGTGGCAGAGCTGTGGAGTGAAACCCATATTTAGCTCCCCCTATCACCCCCAGACCAATTGACTCTGTGAATGGTTCAATGGCACACTCAAACAGACGCTAAAGACCTTCAGAGAGTCCCACAGGAATTGGGAAAAGTATCTTCCCCACCTTCTGTTTGCCTACCGCAAAATGCCCCAGTCATCCACAGGGTTTTCCCCCTTCGAACTCCTGTTCGGGACAAAAGTCTGGGGCCCCCTGGATCTCGTACGGGAGCACTGGGAGGGCAACATGGATGAGGGGGGAGTACCTGTCGTCCAGTATGTTCTGGAGTTCCGGGACCGATTGCGGGCTCTCACCGAATCCGTTCGGGAGAGCCTGCGGACGGCCCAGGAATGCCAGAGGAAGTGGTACGATAGGGAAGCCAGAGATAGGGCACTAGACATAGGGCAGAAAGTGTCGGCCCTGAGAACCACTAAAAAGGACAAGCTGCAGGCGGCCTGGAAGGGACCCTTTAAGGTGGTAAGCGATACCAACTATATTGTGAGCAAATGTTCAGATGAAAGGCTGACCAAAGCTTTTCATGTAAACATGCTCAAGCCCTATTTTGAGAGAACGGAAGATGTAGGTGCCATATGTGCCCCCTCTTCTGAAGATAGTGAGGAATTACCCCTCCCTGATTTATTAGTCACCTCTCCGTGTACTATTGACCAAGTAAGCTGGGGTCAGAACCTAAACCCCTTAGAGAAAGGTGAGGCATTTCAACTGCTTTAGGGATACCAAGGAATGTTTTTGGCCATACCAGGCTATACCTCCGCTGCGGTACACCGTGTAGAAACGGGTTCTCAAAGAAAGATGGAAGTCTTCTGTGACCGGTTCACCCTGGGTGGGCTGCCCAAAATAGTTCCATAAGTTTGGGTGTCTTTGCCGGTCACTTTAGAACAAGGGAAAAACGAATAAAGTACCGAATAGCGCTCTTCTAGAAAATTCGGTACATATAGATCCAGCGTTTGGTAGTTACACCTACCGAATGGCATAGGAAGAAATATTGAAAGAAAAGGGGGATTTCTTCACACCCACCCTTTTCAATACACATAGACATTTAACATCCCAACATAGCATGAATTAGTTGTAAAAGTCTCTTGGGCCTGGCTGTACTCATGGCTTTTCTGTCCAAAACAGTTCCACAGATTTAAGCTGTGCGGCCGGTCTGTCTTCTCCTTCAAAGTTAGTATGGGCCATAATCCTGGGGCAAGAGGCTGGCTACCAGGCCCCTCCAAAATCCAGTGGCGAGGTTGCTTTCGCCACAATATGCACAAGTGCTAGTGAAGTACAATGAGGTTTCACATGGTACTAATATGTAGTGACTATGTTTACTATAGAAGCTTATGTCACTCTATAATATTATTCTGCACTATCTATTTGTTTACTGTGATGCAGATTAAATAATCCGAGTGCAACTCTCATGTTTATGGTTTAATATCTCTTATAGGAAAGTTATACCTATTATTGAGACTGTATTATTGAATATAGAGATGTGTATTAATATAGGAGGACAGGATTTACTACTACATTTCCTTTAACCCCATATACTGAAGGTCATGTGTTAGTTCTTTCAAGAACATGTTCAATAAAATCACTTCTGTCTTCACCCAGCCCGCTCCCTTCGCACATTGGAATTATTGACCATACTTTCAGCATATGTGCAACAAAATTGGTGGCCCGTACGGTGAGCGGATGAAGAAGAAGTGGTCCCGGAAGTGAAAAAAAAAACGGTTACACGAAGCATAGAGGAGAAATTAACCCTTGCCGCATCGCCAGCGAACACAAATGGATCTAGAAAGCCTGAAGGATGAAATCAGTAGTCACCTAATCCACTTGCCAGTGGATGATCTCATCGAGATTTGCCAATTCATCAAAGCCCCTGAAGCCAGCATGGCGAAAGGAAAAACCCGGCGCCATTTTATGCAGATCATTAATAAGGAAATAGATGATCTGGTCGAAGCTGAAAATGAGGAGGCGTTGACACAATTTCTGCAAGCCACAAAGGGATTCATTAGCGAACTAGAAAAGAAGAGGGACAATGCGGAAGTCCCAAGCTTCAGTGAGAAAGACCTTCAATCAGAACAACAAGTGGCCGACTTAAAGCGACAGTATCACACTATGCAGGAGAGGTTCCAGGAAACGTCCAGAATAATGGAGGAATAGATTAGAGAGCGGAGTACCAGAAGTAAAGACTCAAGTAACAGTCAGCCAAAACCAGTGCCAGTCCCGATTACTCAGAGACTACACCATCGTAGCTTGCCAGATGTGACAATCAAAAAAGACTTCAAGATCACAGGCCAGATTGGAGAAAAAGAGCAGAAGAAAAAGGTGTCCTACACCAACTTAATGCACCACATGGGACTACAGAAAGGATATCCTGAGACTGAGATTATTGAAGCAGTGGTCAAGCTATTAGCCCTGGCCTAAGCCTTAGAGGTATGCTGGAGATGAAAAATGGACTGACTCTAGTGCAACTTAGACAAATCTTGAAAAGTCACTACAAGGAGGAGAATGCCTCAGAACTGTACCAGCAACTCCTTAATATTTCCCAGAAAAGCGACGAGACTCCACAGAATTTCCTGTTCAGAGCTATTGAATTGAAAGATCGGCTGCTATTCGTCTCCCAAGGTGAAGGCTCGGAAGAACATTTTGGGACTGAGCTGATCCAGAAGAAATTTCTAAGATCAGTAGGTACTGGAAGCCGCTAATATGGAGATTAAAAGGGAACAGAAGCAAAAGAAAGCTCAACATAGCAGTTCAACCAAAGGCAAAGAATGTCAGTCTAACACCTTACAGTGTCCTCAGGAACCAAGGGTCCTGACAACAACTGCCAACACCACACCTTTGTCTCCACCACAGGCAAGTAGCCCAACGATTCAACAGCTCTCGAAGAGCAACTCTGACCTGGAAAAACTGATTTTGCAGATGCAAAAAGAGATGATAGAGAAACTCCTCTAAGATTCAAGGACCCAACGAGACCGTCAATTCTGAGGTCCTCAGGCAACAGTGGGTACGAGTAATGGATCCTGTAAAAGGACTGGTCGGACAAGTACCTGCGATCATTGCTTCAACTGTGGACGATCTGGACATAGAGCAAGATATTGCCAAACACCCAGACCAAAACATTTAAATGGGAGAGGGTTGCTGTCAAGGAACCGACAGTAACCTGCACTAGAACCAACCCTGCGTCCCAAAGTGCAGCCCAGTAGGTAGCAAGCCAGCAAGCTTCAAAACAACGGCTGGTAGGGGAAATCCAGACTCCGTTCAAAGAGTGCCCAACTGCTATAACCAAAGATGCCTTCAGATGGCTGAGCAAGTACCAACTCACGTGGATGGCGTGACCATGAGACAGAACCACAAGCTACTGAGTCTCATTGGGAAAAGGTGCCTTGCGAACTGTGAAATAGACAATACTCCTGTCCAAGCCCTTTGGGACACTGGCTCCCAGGTGAGCATCATCAATGAGAACTGGAGACAGCGGGTTCTGTCACATACCGATCTTTGGAATAATTGCTGGGGCCAGAAGTCCTCTGTGGAAAGGCTGCCAATGAGACTGAAATTCCTTTCTCCGGCTGGATTGAGGTAGTTTTTCAACTAAGAGCGGGATGCAATAACACCAAGCAGCTAGTAGTGCCATTTGTGGTATCATCAGATGAGAAATTCGCAGAGATGCCAATCATTGGATATAATGTCATAAAAGAACTCTACAAGAAGACAGCTGCCAAAGGAAGGAGAACCATTACAGGGTTCGTGGACCTACTAGGAGCCGCCTTGGAGTTGCTGACCCCAAAGCAGAGGTCCTGGTGAGTCAACTACAAGCCAGCCTGAGAGAAACTGGTGGTACCGTACTAAAGACTGGTACAAAGAACCAAAGGATTCCGGCAAACACTGTGACGTGTGTCAGATGTAGTGCTCACGCCAAACCAGCCTTGCAAGAGCAGACGGTCTTGTTTATACCTGATGAGATTCAGGATGTGCCAGAAGGAATGTATATTGGGGAAACATTATTGTCACTTAATAAGGGACAGTTTTCCAAATTATCCATCCCGGTTTGGAACACCACCCAGCGAGACATTATCCTGCCAAGTCAGACCAGAATTGGGTGCCTCGAACCCATCAATACAACATACCCAGCTCAGGTGAAACCAAAAGAATCAGTGCGTGTTGCCACTCACCCGGTGACTCATAGTCTACAGTCATCCAGATCAGTGCCAGAAGGTCGAATTGACAATTTTAAACACAAGTCAGTCACTGGTAAGTTATGCTCATCAAGAACACTGGGATCCACCAGTACCTATAGGAAACCTTTCCGAGGAAGATCAACAGATAGTCAAGGCAATGCTAAGGGAAGAATGCCACACCTTTGCTAAAGATGATTCTGACATTGAATGCATCCCTTCCCTACAATTACAACTGCGCCTTAAAGACAATACACCAGTTAGAGGAACTTACATGTCAGTGCCAAGGCCACTACACCAGGAGGTGAAAGAATATCTGCAGGATCTTCTTAACCGTGGATGGATCGCAGAGTCAAAATCATCATACTCTTCACCCATTGTGTGCGTGAGAAAGAAGGATGGTAGTTTAAGACTGTGTTGTGATTACAGGGAATTGAACCAGAAGTCCACCATCAAGGATTTGTGGAAGAATCCAGTCGACCACTGACTGACTTCATCATACCTTGGGGTCTGTATGAGTGGATCAGAATACCCTTTGGCCTTAGTTCTGCGCCAGCTGAATTCCAACGCAGCATGGAAACTTGTCTAATGGGACTGAGAGATGAGGTCTGTCTGCCGTACCTAGATGACAACCTGGTTCACAGCAGATCATTCAACGAACATGTGGAACATGTCCGGTTGGTACTGCAACGGTATCAGTAACATGGAGTAAAGTTAATAGCGAGGAAATGTGAACTTTTCAGAAACAAAGTCAGATTGTTAGGTAAAATCGTGTCCAAAGATGGCCATTCCATGGATCCAGCAGACATTGCACCTGTGCTGGCCTTGAGGAACAAACAGCCAAATACTGTTGGAGAACTCAGGAAGTTATTAGGATTCATTTCCTACTATCGTCCTTACATCTAAAACTTTTCCAGGATTGCAAAGCCCCTGTATGACTTACTATCAGCGGATAAAACACCCACTATAATGTCAGTGCCAGCTCAACAATCTAAGACGAGGAAGAAGCCATCACCAAAACTAAAAGGTCAACTACCTTCTCATCAGTCTATAGTCTGGACTGACCACCACCAGGCAGTGCTGAACCAGCTTATTGATGTCTTAACTCATCCTCCAGTTATGGGTTACCCTGACTACAGCAAACCCTTTGTTCTGCACTGTGATGCCTCTCAAGAAGGACTAGGACTAGGAGCTGTGTTGTACCAAGAGCAGGAGGAAAGATTGAAAGTAATTGCTTATGGGTCTAGGACTAACACCTGCTGAGAAAAACTTTCACATGCATTCAGGAAAGCTAGAATTCCTTGCGATGAAATGGGCCATATGTGAAAGGTTCCGAGGATACCTATACTACTATTCATCCTTTGTAGTGTATACTGACAACAATCCACTAACCTATGTCCTAACTACTGCCAAACTTAATGCAACAGGCCATCGATGGGTTGCAGAACTCGCTGACTTCAATTTCACTATCAAGTATCGTTCAGGAAAGAGAAATGCAGATGTACTCTCTCGTATGCCACTAAGTCCTGAACAATACATGCAGCAGTGTTCACAAGAAGTCAAGTGAAACAGAAAGAAGAAACGCCTTGGCTGTGTCCAATAACCATCGCGGGTACAACATCAACAATAGATGGTACCCAGAAGAAGGTAGCTCAAATACCTAAAGAGACCATAAGGACAGCACAAAAGGAAGACCGAGTGAACGGTCCAGTGTGGAAGTACAAAAACCAAAACAGGTTCCCATCAAAACAAGAACAACAAGGTGAGCAGCTTGATCTCTTTATACTAATGAAACAATGGACCAAATTGTACCTCGACCAGGATGGAATATTGAGTAGGAAAACACCCTCAGGTTCTCAACTAGTGTTACCCAAGCTGTATCATTCACTGGTGTTGAGACAATTGCATGAATAAATGGGTCACTTAGGAGTGGAAAGAACTGTAAACTTGATCAGAGAAAGGTTCTTTTGGCCGCATATGCAGAGAGACGCTGAGCAATACATTAACCATCAGTGCACCTGCCTGAAAGATAGACGCCCTAATAAGCCTACCAGAGCCCCATTGAACAATATTGTCACTAGAGTTGAGCGAACACCTGGATGTTCGGGTTCGAGAAGTTCGGCCGAACATCCCGGAAATGTTCGGGTTCGGGATCCGAACCCGATCCGAACTTCGTCCCGAACCCGAACCCCATTGAAGTCAATGGGGACCCGAACTTTTCGGCACTAAAAAGGCTGTAAAACAGCCCAGGAAAGAGCTAGAGGGCTGCAAAAGGCAGCAACATGTAGGTAAATCCCCTGCAAACAAATGTGGATAGGGAAATGAATTAAAATAAAAATTAAATAAATAAAAATTAACCAAAATCAATTGGAGAGAGGTTCCATAGCAGAGAATCTGGCTTCCCGTCACCCACCACTGGAACAGTCCATTCTCAGATATTTAGGCCCCGGCACCCAGGCAGAGGAGAGAGGTCCCGTAACAGAGAATCTGTCTTCATGTCAGCAGAGAATTAGTCTGCATGTCATAGCAGAGAATGAGGCTTCACGTCAGCCACCACTGCAACAGTCCATTGGCATATATTTAGGCCCAGCACCCAGGCAGAGGAGAGAGGTCCCGTAACAGACAATCTGGCTTCATGTCAGCAGAGAATCAGTCTGCATGTCATAGCAGAGAATCAGGCTTCACGTCACCCACCACTGCAACAGTCCATTGTCATAAATTTAGGCCCAGCACTAGTGTTGAGCGGCATGTCCCATATTCGAATTCGCGAAATTTTGTGAATATTCGAAAGAATATTCGTAAAATATTCGCGATTATTCAAATTCGTTATTATTTCGCATATGCGATAATTCGAATTTTCGCATCGCATAATACATATGCTATGCAAAATTCACATGTGCGCTAATGAAATCGCCTTACGAAGATTCGCAACTCAATTCAATCACTAATGTATGAATGCAATGCCCTTTGCCTCTGTTCTGGGACAAGTGTAGATATTCGCATGTGCGCTAATAAAATCGCCTTACGAAGATTCGCACCTCAATCACTTTCTAGGGAATGTGAGACTTTTGGGAATCAATCGAGATACAGTGGGGGGTGATGACAGTAGTTGACAGAGTACAGATCAATGTAATCTGTAAGGTGGAAAGTAAAATAAAAAATACGAATATTCGTAAATCGAATTTTACGAAGTTCTACGTATTCGCGAATATGGTGCTATACTATATGAATGCACAGGCCTTTGCCTCTCTGTTCTGGGGACAAGTGTAGATATTTGCATTTGCGTTAATAAAATCGCCTTACGAAGATTCGCAGCTCAATTCAATCACTAATGTATGAATGCAAAGCCCTTTGCCTCTGTTCTGGGACAAGTGTAGATATTCGCATGTGCGCTAATAAAATCGCCTTACGAAGATTCGCAGCTCAATTCAATCACTAATGTATGAATGCAAAGCCCTTTGCCTCTGTTCTGGGACAAGTGTAGATATTCGCATGTGCGCTAATAAAATCGCCTTACGAAGATTCGCAACTCAATTCACTAATGTATGAATGCAAAGCCCTTTGCCTCTGTTCTGGGACGTGCCGATATTCGCATGTGCGCTAATAAAATCGCCTTACGAAGATTCGCGCCTCAATCACTTTCTAGGCAATGTGAGTAAGATCTGAGCTGTTGGACCTTTGGGAAACAATCAATTATATGTGTACTGTAATTTTGTGGGGGGGGGGAAAAAAACAAAAAACGAATATTCGTTTTTACGAATATATAGCACTATATTCGAAATATTCGCGAAATCGCGAAGTTGCGATATTCGCGAAAAAAATTTGCTTTTCGAATATTCGCGCTCAACACTACCCAGCACCCAGGCAGAGGAGAGAGGTCCCGTAACAGACAATCTGGCTTCATGTCAGCAGAGAATCAGTCTGCATGTCATAGCAGAGAATGAGGCTTCACGTCAGCCACCACTGCAACAGTCCATTGGCATATATTTAGGCCCAGCACCCAGGCAGAGGAGGGAGGTCCCGTAACAGAGAATCTGTCTTCATGTCAGCAGAGAATTAGTCTGCATGTCATAGCAGAGAATGAGGCTTCACGTCAGCCACCACTGCAACAGTCCATTGGCATATATTTAGGCCCAGCACACACACAGGCAGAGGAGAGAGGTCCCGTAACAGAGAATCTGGCTTCATGTCAGCAGAGAATCAGTCTGCATGTCATAGCAGAGAATGAGGCTTCACGTCAGCCACCACTGCAACAGTCCATTGGCATATATTTAGGCCCAGCACACACACAGGCAGAGGAGAGAGGTCCCGTAACAGAGAATCTGTCTTCATGTCAGCAGAGAATTAGTCTGCATGTCATAGCAGAGAATGAGGCTTCACGTCAGCCACCACTGCAACAGTCCATTGGCATATATTTAGGCCCAGCACACACACAGGCAGAGGAGAGAGGTCCCGTAACAGAGAATCTGTCTTCATGTCAGCAGAGAATTAGTCTGCATGTCATAGCAGAGAATGAGGCTTCACGTCAGCCACCACTGCAACAGTCCATTGGCATATATTTAGGCCCAGCACACACACAGGCAGAGGAGAGAGGTCCCGTAACAGAGAATCTGGCTTCATGTCAGCAGAGAATCAGTCTGCATGTCATAGCAGAGAATGAGGCTTCACGTCAGCCACCACTGCAACAGTCCATTGGCATATATTTAGGCCCAGCACACACACAGGCAGAGGAGAGAGGTCCCGTAACAGAGAATCTGTCTTCATGTCAGCAGAGAATTAGTCTGCATGTCATAGCAGAGAATGAGGCTTCACGTCAGCCACCACTGCAACAGTCCATTGTCATAAATTTAGGCCCAGCACCCAGGCAGAGGAGAGAGGTCCCGTAACAGACAATCTGGCTTCATGTCAGCAGAGAATTAGTCTGCATGTCATAGCAGAGAATGAGGCTTCACGTCAGCCACCACTGCAACAGTCCATTGGCATATATTTAGGCCTAGCACACAGGCAGAGGAGAGAGGTCCCGTAACAGACAATCTGGCTTCATGTCAGCAGAGAATCAGTCTGCATGTCATAGCAGAGAATGAGGCTTCACGTCAGCCACCACTGCAACAGTCCATTGGCATATATTTAGGCCCAGCACACACACAGGCAGAGGAGAGAGGTCCCGTAACAGAGAATCTGGCTTCATGTCAGCAGAGAATCAGTCTGCATGTCATAGCAGAGAATGAGGCTTCACGTCAGCCACCACTGCAACAGTCCATTGTCATAAATTTAGGCCCACAGGCAGAGGAGAGGTTCATAAAACTTTGGGTAGCCTCGCAATATAATGGTAAAATGAAAATAAAAATAGGATTGAATGAGGAAGTGCCCTGGAGTCCAATAATATATGGTTATGGGGAGGTAGTTAATGTCTAATCTGGACAAGGGACGGACAGGTCCTGTGGGATCCATGCCTGGTTCATTTTTATGAACGTCAGCTTGTCCACATTGGCTGTAGACAGGCGGCTGCGTTTGTCTGTAATGACGCCCCCTGCCGTGCTGAATACACGTTCAGACAAAACGCTGGCTGCCGGGCAGGCCAGCACCTCCAAGGCATAAAAGGCTAGCTCTGGCCACGTGGACAATTTAGAGACCCAGAAGTTGAATGGGGCCGAACCATCAGTCAGTACGTGGAGGGGTGTGCACACGTACTGTTCCACCATGTTAGTGAAATGTTGCCTCCTGCTAACACGTTGCGTATCAGGTGGTGGTGCAGTTAGCTGTGGCGTGTTGACAAAAGTTTTCCACATCTCTGCCATGCTAACCCTGCCCTCAGAGGAGCTGGCCGTGACACAGCTGCCTTGGCGACCTCTTGCTCCTCCTCTGCCTTGGCCTTGGGCTTCCACTTGTTCCCCTGTGACATTTGGGAATGCTCTCAGTAGCGCGTCTACCAACGTGCGCTTGTACTCGCGCATCTTCCTATCACGCTCCAGTGCAGGAAGTAAGGTGGGCACATTGTCTTTGTAGCGTGGATCCAGCAGGGTGGCAACCCAGTAGTCCGCACAGGTTAAAATGTGGGCAACTCTGCTGTCGTTGCGCAGGCACTGCAGCATGTAGTCGCTCATGTGTGCCAGGCTGCCCAGGGATAAGGACAAGCTGTCCTCTGTGGGAGGCGTATCGTCATCGTCCTGCCTTTCCCCCCAGCCACGCACCAGTGATGGACCCGAGCTGCGTTGGGTGCCACCCCGCTGTGACCATGCTTCATCCTCATCCTCCTCCACCTCCTCCTCATCCTCGTCCTCCTCGTCCTCCAGTAGTGGGCCCTGGCTGGCCACATTTGTACCTGGCCTCTGCTGTTGCCAAAAACCTCCCTCTGAGTCACTTCGAAGAGACTGGCCTGAAAGTGCTAAAAATGACCCCTCTTCCTCCTCCTCCTCCTCCTCCTCCTGGGCCACCTCCTCTTCCATCATCGCCCTAAGTGTTTTCTCAAGGAGACATAGAAGTGGTATTGTAACGCTGATAACGGTGTCATCGCCACTGGCCATGTTGGTGGAGTACTCGAAACAGCGCAACAGGGCACACAGGTCTCGCATGGAGGCCCAGTCATTGGTGGTGAAGTGGTGCTGTTCTGTAGTGCGACTGACCCGTGCGTGCTGCAGCTGAAACTCCACTATGGCCTGCTGCTGCTCGCACAGTCTGTCCAGCATGTGCAAGGTGGAGTTCCACCTGGTGGGCACGTCGCATATGAGGCGGTGAGCGGGAAGGCCGAAGTTACGCTGTAGCGCAGACAGGCGAGCAGCAGCAGGATGTGAACGCCGGAAGCGCGAACAGACGGCCCGCACTTTATGCAGCAGCTCTGACATGTCGGGGTAGTTGTGAATGAACTTCTGCACCACCAAATTCAGCACATGCGCCAAGCAAGGGATGTGCGTCAAATTGGCTAGTCCCAGAGCTGCAACGAGATTTCGCCCATTATCACACACCACCAGGCCGGGCTTGAGGCTCACCGGCAGCAACCACTCGTCGGTCTGTTGTTCAATACCCCGCCACAACTCCTGTGCGGTGTGGGGCCTGTCCCCCAAACATATGAGTTTCAGAATGGCCTGCTGACGTTTACCCCGGGCTGTGCTGAAGTTGGTGGTGAAGGTGTGTGGCTGACTGGATGAGCAGGTGGAAGAAGAGGAGGAGGAAGCCGAGAAGGAGGAGGTGGCAACAGGAGGCAAAGAATGTTGCCCTGCGATCCTTGGCGGCGGAAGGACGTGCGCCAAACAGCTCTCCGCCTGGGGCCCAGCTGCCACTACATTTACCCAGTGTGCAGTTAGGGAGATATAGCGTCCCTGGCCGTGCTTACTGGTCCACGTATCTGTGGTTAGGTGGACCTTGCCACAGATGGCGTTGCGCAGTGCACACTTGATTTTATCGGATACTTGTGTTGCAGGGAAGGCACGGCTCTCTTGGAGAAGTAGTGCCGGCTGGGAACAACATACTGTGGGACAGCAAGCGACATGAGCTGTTTGAAGCTGTCTGTGTCCACCAGCCTAAATGACAGCATTTCATAGGCCAGTAGTTTAGAAATGCTGGCATTCAGGGCCAGGGATCGAGGGTGGCTAGGTGGGAATTTACGCTTTCTATCAAATGTTTGTGAGATGGAGAGCTGAACGCTGGCGTGTGACATGGTTGAGACGCTTGGTGACGGAGGTGGTGGTGGTGGTGTTGGTGGTACATCCCCTGTTTGCTGGGCGGCAGGTGCCAACGTTCCTCCAGAGGCGGAGGAAGAGGCCGAGGCGGCAGCAGCAGAATAGGCCGAGGCGGCAGCAGCAGAAGAGGTAGCAGGGGGAGCCTGAGTGACTTCCTTGGTTTTAAGGTGTTTACTCCACTGCAGTTCATGCTTTGCATGCAGGTGCCTGGTCATGCAGGTTGTGCTCAGGTTCAGAACGTTAATGCCTCGCTTCAGGCTCTGATGGCACAGCGTGCAAACCACTCGGGTCTTGTCGTCAGCACATTGTTTGAAGAAGTGCCATGCCAGGGAACTCCTTGAAGCTGCCTTTGGGGTGCTCGGTCCCAGATGGCGGCGGTCAGTAGCAGGCGGAGTCTCTTGGCGGCGGGTGTTCTGCTTTTGCCCACTGCTCCCTCTTTTGCTACGCTGTTGGCTCGGTCTCACCACTGCCTCTTCCTCCGAACTGTGAAAGTCAGTGGCACGACCTTCATTCCATGTGGGGTCTAGGACCTCATCGTCCCCTGCATTGTCTTCCACCCAGTCTTGATCCCTGACCTCCTGTTCAGTCTGCACACTGCAGAAAGACGCAGCAGTTGGCACCTGTGTTTCGTCATCATCAGAGACATGCTGAGGTGGTATTCCCATGTCCTCATCATCAGGAAACATAAGTGGTTGTGCGTCAGTGCATTCTATGTCTTTCACCGCTGGGGAAGGGCTAGGTGGATGCCCTTGGGAAACCCTGCCAGCGGAGTCTTCAAACAGCATAAGAGACTGCTGCATAACTTGAGGCTGAGACAGTTTCCCTGGTATGCATGGGGGTGATGTGACAGACTGATGGGGTTGGTTTTCAGGCGCCATCTGTGCGCTTTCTGCAGAAGACTGGGTGGGAGATAATGTGAACGTGCTGGATCCACTGTCGGCCACCCAATTGACTAATGCCTGTACCTGCTCAGGCCTTACCATCCTTAGAACGGCATTGGGCCCCACCAAATATCGCTGTAAATTCTGGCGGCTACTGGGACCTGAGGTAGTTGGTTCACTAGGACGTGTGGATGTGGCAGAACGGCCACGTCCTCTCCCAGCACCAGAGGGTCCACTAACACCACCACGACCATGTCCACGTCCGCATCCCTTACTAGATGTTTTTCTCATTGTTATGGTTCACCACAACAACAAATATATTATTTGGCCCAATGTATTGTATTCAAATTCAGCGGGATATAAATTTGAGGCCTAGTATTTAGGCGCTGGGTGACCGGTATGGATTTAGTGACAGAATTAGACTTGGAAATGCACAGAAGCGTGTGTGTGAAGTTATTCTGAATGACCCAATGTGCACCTTGAATATTATATATCCTTTTAGGGATAGATTTCAAATAGCTCTGATATAGCAGAAACCACTAAATTATGAAATTGCTAAATTGGGAATTGTATTTCAACCCAGAACAAGAAATGTGCTTGAACGGACACTAAATAACTCGCCCAGCTACAGCACTAAGGACAGATTTAGCTGGATATAAATTTGAGGCCTAGTATTTAGGCGCTGGGTGACCGGTATGGGTTTAGTGCCAGAATTAGACTTGGAAATACACAGTAGCGGGTGTGTGTGAAGTTATTCTGAATGACCCTATGTGCACCTTGAATATTATATACCCTTTTAGGGATAGATTTCAAATAGCTCTGATATAGCAGAAACCACTAAATTATGAAATTGCTAAATTGGGAATTGTATTTCAACCCAGAACAAGAAATGTGCTTGAACGGACACTAAATAACTCGCCCAGCTACAGCACTAAGGACATATTTAGCTGGATATAAATTTGAGGCCTAGTATTTAGGCGCTGGGTGACAGGTATGGGTTTAGTGACAGAATTAGACTTGGAAATGCACAGTAGCGGGTGTGTGAAGTTATTCTGAATGTCCCTATGTGCACCTTCAATATGATCTACCCTTTTAGGGATAGATTTCAAATAGCTCTGATATAGCAGAAACCACTAAATTATGAAATTGCTAAATTGGGAATTGTATTTCAACCCAGAACAAGAAATGTGCTTGAACGGACACTAAATAACTCGCCCAGCTACAGCACTAAGGACATATTTAGCTGGATATAAATTTGAGGCCTAGTATTTAGGCGCTGGGTGACAGGTATGGGTTTAGTGACAGAATTAGACTTGGAAATGCACAGTAGCGGGTGTGTGAAGTTATTCTGAATGTCCCTATGTGCACCTTCAATATGATCTACCCTTTTAGGGATAGATTTCAAATAGCTCTGATATAGCAGAAACCACTAAATTATGAAATTGCTAAATTGGGAATTGTACTTCAACCCAGAACAAGAAATGTGCTTGAACGGACACTAAATAACTCGCCCAGCTACAGCACTAAGGACAGATTTAGCTGGATATAAATTTGAGGCCTAGTATTTAGGCGCTGGGTGACAGGTATGGGTTTAGTGACAGAATTAGACTTGGAAATGCACAGAAGCGTGTGTGTGAAGTTATTCTGAATGACCCAATGTGCACCTTGAATATTATATACCCTTTTAGGGATAGATTTCAAATAGCTCTGATATAGCAGAAACCACTAAATTATGAAATTGCTAAATTGGGAATTGTACTTCAACCCAGAACAAAAAATGTGCTTTGACGGACACTAAATAACTTTCCCAGCCACAACAGTACAGCGGTAACGAGAGATTTAGCGGGATATAAATTTGAGGCCTAGTATTTAGGCGCTGGGTGACCGGTATGGATTTAGTGACAGAATTAGACTGGGATATGGCCAAAAAATAACCACACTATTGCTGGTTAAATGCACTTGGTGACGGGCGCAGCTTGCCCCTGATGTAGTATATGGCCAAAAAATGAACAGACTATTGCTGGTTAAATGCACTTGGTGTCACAGCTTGACCAACCACACTACTGAGGGTTAAATGCACTTGGTGACGGGCGCAGCTTGCCCCTGATGTAGTATATGGCCAAAAAATAAACAGACTATTGCTGGTTAAATGCACTTGGTGTGACAGCTTCACCCTGATGTAGGCTTTAGCCAAAAAACAACCACACCATTGAGGGTTAAATGCACTTGGTGACAGGCGCAGCTTGCCCCTGATTTTGTATATGGCCAAAAAATGAACAGACTATTGCTGGTTAAATGCACTTGGTGTGACAGCTTCACCCTGATGTAGGCTTTAGCCAAAAAACAACCACACCATTGAGGGTTAAATGCACTTGGTGACAGGCGCAGCTTGCCCCTGATTTTGTATATGGCCAAAAAATGAACAGACTATTGCTGGTTAAATGCACTTGGTGTGACAGCTTCACCCTGATGTAGGCTTTAGCCAAAAAACAACCACACCATTGAGGGTTAAATGCACTTGGTCGCAGCTTGTGCTGGCGCACCACAAGACACAAAATGGCCGCCGATCACCCCAGAAAAATGTGACTGACAAACGGTCTGGGCAGCCTAAAAACAGTGAGCAATTGAGGATCAGCAGCTCAATGATCCACAGCTGCAGATCGATCAGTTAATCAAGTCCTTTGGAGGAGTTAATCTGCCTAATCTCGCCCTACTGTCGCAGCCGCAACCTCTCCCTACGCTAATCAGAGCAGAGTGACGGGCGGCGCTATGTGACTCCAGCTTAAATAGAGGCGGGGTCACATGGTGCTCTGGCCAATCACAGCCATGCCAATAGTAGGCATGGCTGTGATGGCCTCTTGGGGCAAGTAGTATGACGCTTGTTGATTGGCTGCTTTGCAGCCTTTCAAAAAGCGCCAAGAAAGCGTCACAAAAGCGCGAAGAAAGCGACGAACACCGAACCCGAACCCGGACTTTTACGAAAATGTCCGGGTTCGGGTCCGTGTCACGGACACCCCAAAATTCGGTACGAACCCGAACTATACAGTTCGAGTTCGCTCATCCCTAATTGTCACCACTTATCCCTTTGAGATAGTCTCCACCGATTTCCTCCATCTGGAAACATGCAAAGGAGGTTATGAGTACATACTAGTAGTAATAGACCACTTCACCAGGTTTGCTCAGGTCTATGCAACCAAAAACAAGTCAGCAAAGACTGTTGCCGATAAGATATTCAATGTTTTTGTCTTGAAATTTGGATTTCCTACCAGAATTCACCATGACATGAGAAAAGAATTTGAAAATCAGTTATTCTTGGCATTAGGGAAACATTGCCACATTCAGAACTCTCATACAACTCCGTATCATCCGGAAGGAAACGGCCAATGCGAAAGATTCAACCAAACTCTGTTGTCTATGCTTCAGACCCTGTCACCAGATTCCAAGAAAGACTGGAAGTACTCACTTGCCCAGGTAATGCATGCATACAACTGCACCAAAAGTGAAGCAAAGGGGTACTCTCCATTTTCCTACTGTTCGGGAGATCTCCAAGACTACCAATAGACAGTATGTTTGACAGCCCAGTAACAGACAAATATAAGAATCACTCTGAGTATGTAAAAACATGGACAGAGAGGATGACTGAAGCCTATCAGGTTGCTTCAAAGGTAGCTACCCAAGCTGCACAAAGAGGAAAAGAGCACTATGACAGAAAAAATCATGGAGTAGAACTTTCACCTGGCAGTAGAGTCCTTGTAAGAAGCCTTTCTGAAAGAGGAGGACCAGGAAAACTGAGATTGTTCTTAGAAGACACTGTACATGTTGTCCTGAGGAAAAAGTCTGAAGATAGCCTAGTGTATGAAGTCAAGCCAGAAACTGGAAAGTGCCGAACAAGAATCCTGCACCGTAATTTGTTATTGCCTTGTGATTACTTACCCGTTGACCAAGGTCAGCAGATACCTAACAGACCAAGCACTAAAAGACGAGACCAAGTTTCAAAGACTTATCAACTAGTGATGAGCGGCAGGTGCCATATTCGATTTCGACGAAATTCGCGAATATTCAATAGAATATTCGTTTTATATTCGTCGAAATCGAATATTCGTCATTATTCTTGTTATCGCGATTAATATGCGATTTAAATAATCGAATTTCGATTTTAACTTAAAGGCTACTCTCCTATTAAAATCGCAATTCGATTTTTTCAAGTTATAATAATCGAATTTTGATTTTAACTTAGCACTGCTATATGCCATATTAGGCTAACTAATATGGCATATAGCAGTGCTAAGTTAAAATCGAAATTCGATTATTATAACTTGAAAAAATCGAATTGCGATTTCAACGTAATTCTCAAATCCGACAGTACATTATAGTATATGGAGATGTTCCCATGGTGATGGGGACGCTCCATGAGCATGGAAGTCGGCAGAAGCGGCAACGGGCACTGACTGGAGCAGCCAGGAAGCCAGGAATCCAAAGGACAGGTAAGAACAACTTTAGGGAAGTGGGAAAGAAAAAAATATAACAATAAAAAAATAAATAAAAAATAAAAAAATAATATTCGAAATATCGAATTTATATCACTATATTCTAAATATTCGCAAATTAGCGAAGTGCCGATATTCGCGAAAAAAATTCGATATTCGAATATTCGCGCTCAACACTATTATCAACCAGTGACACAGATATCTGAAGAAATATCAGAAGAGGAATCAGATCTTGAACAAAAGCAATGGAGATAATTCATCCCTGTAACTCAGAGAAATCACACAAGGGAAGATATAGAACTGAATCCTGAAGCAGCAGAGTTCCATCCTTGCCAGTTGGAAACAAATGAGGGAAGTACAGAGGAAGCTACAATAGAAACTGCAGAGAATGAGCCGGTGATTCCGCCTGAACACATTACATGTCCAGTAGGAGACACAGAAGAAGAAAACGCTTCACCAGAAAACCCAACAAAGACAGTTGACAGCGATGAAGGCGAGTTTGAGGATGCTTCAGATGCCTTACCGCTACGCCGGATACAACCCAGGAGAACCAGGAGACAGCCAAAAGTCCTGACTTATGACACTTTGGGTCAACCCAGTAGTGTTGCCAGGAATGCAGCAGTAAAGGCTATAGACTGTGTTTATACCCCACAAGTTTACCCTAATTGGTATCTAAGCCCAGACCTTTTTGCTGAGGACTCTAAAAATTGGTAACCGTATCCATGTCTTCAATGCTATGGTTTATTATTATCTTCTTATGTTGAAAATGTTAAATATTATGTTCTGTGGTTAACAAAAGTAACTTTCTTGCACTCTTACTACAGACACTCCAAGTAGAATAACCTTCAAACAATGGAAACTAGGTGAAGAGAAGAAAAAAAAGAGGACAAAAGTAATAAGGTGTCCCCTTGTTTTATATAAATTCTTATCTTCACAATAACATGCACAAATCTGTGTTAAAGGTGTTTGTACTAGTTAGCTAAAGGCAACAATATTTCCCCAGGCTTCAAAGCGCTGTGGGCCGGGTGGGAAACTGTGACATAACCGGGAGTAGATGTCGCAAGGAGGACAGTTCCTCAAGTAAATCTGTTACTATTTAACCTTGGCTCCCCATGATTGTGGAAGATGAGAAAGAGAATTATGATTCTCATACTAAAGTCTGCGTATGTCGAGGACAACATAAAATTTTGTGGGGGAGAGTGTAAGACATGTCAAAAATAGGCACCCCATAAGAATAAACTAATATCTATATAATTTCTAGCTTCAACAATCCACAAGTATGACTGTATTTTATAAAATTCATGACATTGCTATTAACCACCAGTAGATGGCAGCAGAGAGAAAACTTGAATAGCAGAGCTACAAAGAGCAAAGGGGAACTGAATAACGCAGATCTTGGTTTATGGGAGGACAGGATTTACTGCTACATTTCCTGTATCCCCATATACTGAAGGTCATGTGTTTGTTCCTTCCAGGTAAGGGAACACAAATTCAGAGCCATAATTAGGCTAAAATGATGTAAAACACATTCCTATAATCAGCTAAGGCTGCTGTGATGCAGTGTGAGTATATAAAATATGCACAAGTGGTAGTGAATAGGGATCAGCGAACCCGAACTGTATAGTTCGGGTTCGTACCGAATTTTGGGGTGTCCGTGACACGGACACGAACCTGGACATTTTCGTAAAAGTCCGGGTTCGGTTTCGGTGTTCGTCGCTTTCTTGGCGCTTTTTGAAAGGCTGCAAAGCAGCCAATCAACAAGCGTCATACTACTTGCCCCAAGAGGCCGTCACAGCCATGCCTACTATTGGCATGGCTGTGATTGGCCAGAGCACCATGTGACCCCGCCTCTATTTAAGCTGGAGTCACATAGCGCCGCCCGTCACTCTGCTCTGATTAGCGTAGGGAGAGGTTGCGGCTGCGACAGTAGGGCGATATTAGGCAGATTAACTCCTCCAAAAGACTCCATCCAGTGATCGATCTGCAGCTGTGGATAATTAAACGGCTGCTATTGAATTGCTCACTGTTTTTAGGCTGCCCAGAGCGTTTTTCAGTCACTTTTTTCTGGCGTGATCGGCGGCCATTTTGTGTCTTGTGTTGCGCCAGCACAAGCTGCCATCAAGTGCATTTAACCCTCAATGGTCTGGTTGTTTTTTGGCTAAATCCTACATCAGGGTGAAGCTGTCACCAAGTGCATTTAACCAGCAATAGTCTGTTTATTTTTTGGCCATATACTACATCAGGGGCAAGCTGCGCCCGTCACCAAGTGCATTTAACCCTAAGTAGTGTGGTTGGTCAAGCTGTCACACCAAGTGCATTTAACCATCAATAGTGTGTTTATTTTTTGGCCATATCCCAGTCAAATTCTGTCAGTAAATCCATACCGGTCACCCAGCGCCTAAATACTAGGCTTCAAATTTATATCCCGCTAAATCTGTCATTACTGCTGTAGCTGGGCAAGTTATTTAGTGTCCGTCAAAGCACATTTTTTGTTCTGGGTTGAAATACAATTCCCAATTTAGCAATTTCCTAATTTAGTGGTTTCTGCTGTATCAGGCCTACTTTAAATACATCCCTAAAAGGGTATATCAGAATCAAGGTGCACATAGGGTCATTCTCAATAACTTCACACACACGCTACTGTGCATATCCCAGTCTAATTCTGTCAGTAAACCCATACCTGTCACCCAGCGCCTAAATACTAGGCCTCAAATTTATATCCAGCTAAATCGGTGGTTACTGCTGTGCCTGTATTAGTGTAATACGGGACCTAAATAGATGCCAGATAGTATTAGGTGTCTGTAAAAAAAGGCCTGAATTTGAATACAATACATTGGGCCAAATAATATTTTTGTTGTTGTGTTGAACGATAACAATGAGGAAAACATCTAATAAGGGACGCGGACGTGGACATGGTCGTGGTGGTGTTAGTGGACCCTCTGGTGCTGGGAGAGGACGTGGCCGTTCTGCCACATCCACACGTCCTAGTGTACCAACTACCTCAGGTCCCAGTAGCCGCCAGAATTTACAGCAATATTTGGTGGGGCCCAATGCCGTTCTAAGGATGGTAAGGCCTGAGCAGGTACAGGCATTAGTCAATTGGGTGGCCGACAGTGGATCCAGCACGTTCACATTATCTCCCACCCAGTCTTCTGCAGAAAGCGCACAGATGGCGCCTGAAAACCAACCCCATCAGTCTGTCACATCACCCCCATGCATACCAGGGAAACTGTCTCAGCCTCAAGTTATGCAGCAGTCTCTTATGCTGTTTGAAGACTCCGCTGGCAGGGTTTCCCAAGGGCATCCACCCAGCCCTTCCCCAGCGGTGGAAGACATAGAATGCACTGACGCACAACCACTTATGTTTCCTGATGATGAGGACATGGGAATACCACCTCAGCACGTCTCTGATGATGACGAAACACAGGTGCCAACTGCTGCGTCTTTCTGCAGTGTGCAGACTGAACAGGAGGTCAGGGATCAAGACTGGGTGGAAGACGATGCAGGGGACAATGAGGTCCTAGACCCCACATGGAATGAAGGTCGTGCCACTGACTTTCACAGTTCGGAGGAAGAGGCAGTGGTGAGACCGAGCCAACAGCGTAGCAAAAGAGGGAGCAGTGGGCAAAAGCAGAACACCCGCCGCCAAGAGACTCCGCCTGCTACTGACCGCCGCCATCTGGGACCGAGCACCCCAAAGGCAGCTTCAAGGAGTTCCCTGGCATGGTACTTCTTCAAACAATGTGCTGACGACAAGACCCGAGTGGTTTGCACGCTGTGCCATCAGAGCCTGAAGCAAGGCATTAACGTTCTGAACCTGAGCACAACCTGCATGACCAGGCACCTGCATGCAAAGCATGAACTGCAGTGGAGTAAACACCTTAAAACCAAGGAAGTCACTCAGGCTCCCCCTGCTACCTCTTCTGCTGCTGCCGCCTCGGCCTCTTCTGCTGCTGCCGCCTCGGCCTCTTCCTCCGCCTCTGGAGGAACGTTGGCACCTGCCGCCCAGCAAACAGGGGATGTACCACCAACACCACCACCTCCGTCACCAAGCGTCTCAACCATGTCACACGCCAGCGTTCAGCTCTCCATCTCACAAACATTTGATAGAAAGCGTAAATTCCCACCTAGCCACCCTCGATCCCTGGCCCTGAATGCCAGCATTTCTAAACTACTGGCCTATGAAATGCTGTCATTTAGGCTGGTGGACACAGACAGCTTCAAACAGCTCATGTCGCTTGCTGTCCCACAGTATGTTGGTCCCAGCCGGCACTACTTCTCCAAGAGAGCCGTGCCTTCCCTGCACAACCAAGTATCCGATAAAATCAAGTGTGCACTGCGCAACGCCATCTGTAGCAAGGTCCACCTAACCACGGATACGTGGACCAGTAAGCACGGCCATGGATGCTATATCTCCCTAAATGCACACTGGGTAAATGAAGTGGCAGCTGGGCCCCAGGCGGAGAGCTGTTTGGCGCACGTCCTTCCGCCGCCAAGGATCGCAGGGCAACATTCTTTGCCTCCTGTTGCCTCCTCCTCCTACTCAGCTTCCTCCTCCTCTTCTTCCACCTGCTGATCCAGTCAGCCACACACCTTCACCACCAACTTCAGCACAGCCCGGGGTAAACGTCAGCAGGCCGTTCTGAAACTCATATGTTTGGGGGACAGGCCCCACACCGCACAGGAGTTGTGGCGGGGTATAGAACAACAGACCGACGAGTGGTTGCTGCCGGTGAGCCTCAAGCCCGGCCTGGTGGTGTGCGATAATGGGCGAAATCTTGTTGCAGCTCTGGGACTAGCCGGTTTGACGCACATCCCTTGCTTGGCGCATGTGCTGAATTTGGTGGTGCAGAAGTTCATTCACAACTACCCCGACATGTCAGAGCTGCTGCATAAAGTGCGGGCCGTCTGTTCGCGCTTCCGGCGTTCACATCCTGCTGCTGCTCGCCTGTCAGCGCTACAGCGTAACTTCGGCCTTCCCGCTCACCGCCTCATATGCGACGTGCCCACCAGGTGGAACTCCACCTTGCACATGCTGGACAGACTGTGCGAGCAGCAGCAGGCCATAGTGGAGTTTCAGCTGCAGCACGCACGGGTCAGTCGCACTGCGGAACTGCACCACTTCACCACCAATGACTGGGCCTCCATGCGAGACCTGTGTGCCCTGTTGCGCTGTTTCCAGTACTCCACCAACATGGCCAGTGGCGATGACGCCGTTATCAGCGTTACAATACCACTTCTATGTCTCCTTGAGAAAACACTTAGGGCGATGATGGAAGATGAGGTGGCCCAGGAGGAGGAGGAGGAGGAGGAAGAGGGGTCATTTTTAGCACTTTCAGGCCAGTCTCTTCGAAGTGACTCAGAGGGAGGTTTTTTGCAACAGCAGAGGCCAGGTACAAATGTGGCCAGCCAGGGCCCACTACTGGAGGACGAGGATGAGGAGGAGGTGGAGGAGGATGAGGATGAAGCATGGTCACAGCGGGGTGGCACCCAACGCAGCTTGGGCCCATCACTGGTGCGTGGCTGGGGGGAAAGGCAGGACGATGACGATACGGCCTCCCACAGAGGACAGCTTGTCCTTACCCCTGGGCAGCCTTGCACACATGAGCGACTACATGCTGCAGTGCCTGCGCAACGACAGCAGAGTTGCCCACATTTTAACCTGTGCGGACTACTGGGTTGCCACCCTGCTGGATCCACGCTACAAAGACAATGTGCCCACCTTACTTCCTGCACTGGAGCGTGATAGGAAGATGCGCGAGTACAAGTGCACGTTGGTAGACGCGCTACTGAGAGCATTCCCAAATGTCACAGGGGAACAAGTGGAAGCCCAAGGCCAAGGCAGAGGAGGAGCAAGAGGTCGCCAAGGCAGCTGTGTCAATGCCAGCTCGTCTGAGGGCAGGGTTAGCATGGCAGAGATGTGGAAAACTTTTGTCAACACGCCACAGCTAACTGCACCACCACCTGATACGCAACATGTTAGCAGGAGGCAACATTTCACTAACATGGTGGAACAGTACGTGTGCACACCCCTCCACGTACTGACTGACGGTTCGGCCCCATTCAACTTCTGGGTCTCTAAATTGTCCATGTGGCCAGAGCTAGCCTTTTATGCCTTGGAGGTGCTGGCCTGCCCGGCGGCCAGCGTTTTGTCTGAACGTGTATTCAGCACGGCAGGGGGCGTCATTACAGACAAACGCAGCCGCCTGTCTACAGCCAATGTGGACAAGCTGACGTTCATAAAAATGAACCAGGCATGGATCCCACAGGACCTGTCCGTCCCTTGTGCAGATTAGACATTAACTACCTCCCCTTAACCATATATTATTGGACTCCAGGGCACTTCCTCATTCAATCCTATTTTTATTTTCATTTTACCATTATATTGCGAGGCAACCCAAAGTTGAATGAACCTCTCCTCTGCCTGGGTGCCGGGGCCTAAATATATGCCAATGGACTGTTCCAGTGGTGGGTGACGTGAAGCCTGATTCTCTGCTATGACATGCAGACTGATTCTCTGCTGACATGAAGCCAGATCCTCTGTTACGGGACCTCTCTCCTCTGTCTGGGTGCCGGGGCCTAAATATATGCCAATGGACTGTTCCAATGTTGGGTGACGTGAAGCCTGATTCTCTGCTATGACATGCAGACTGATTCTCTGCTGACATGAAGCCAGATCCTCTGTTACGGGACCTCTCTCCTCTGCCTGGGTGCCGGGGCCTAAATATATGACAATGGACTGTTCCAATGTTGGGTGACGTGAAGCCTGATTCTCTGCTATGACATGCAGACTGATTCTCTGCTGACATGAAGCCAGATCCTCTGTTACGGGACCTCTCTCCTCTGCCTGGGTGCTGGGCCTAAATATCTGACAATGGACTGTTACAGTGGTGGCTGACGTGAAGCCTGATTCTCTGCTATGACATGCAGACTGATTCTCTGCTGTCATGAAGCCAGATTCTCTGTTACGGGACCTCTCTCTTCTGCCTGGGTGCTGGGCCTAAATATATGCCAATGGACTGTTCCAATGTTGGGTGACGTGAAGCCTGATTCTCTGCTATGACATGCAGACTGATTCTCTGCTGACATGAAGCCAGATCCTCTGTTACGGGACCTCTCTCCTCTGCCTGGGTGCTGGGCCTAAATATCTGACAATGGACTGTTACAGTGGTGGCTGACGTGAAGCCTGATTCTCTGCTATGACATGCAGACTGATTCTCTGCTGACATGAAGCCAGATTCTCTGTTACGGGACCTCTCTCTTCTGCCTGGGTGCCGGGGCCTAAATATCTGATAATGGACTGTTCCAGTGGTGGCTGACGTGAAGCATGTTTCTCTGCTATGGGACCTCTCTCCAATTGATATTGGGTTATTTTTATTTATTTTATTTTTATTTTTATTAATTTCCCTATCCACATTTGTTTGCAGGGGATTTACCTACAGGTTGCTGCCTTTTGCAGCCCTCTAGCCCTTTCCTGGGCTGTTTTTCAGCCTTTTTAGTGCCGAAAAGTTCGGGTCCCCATTGACTTCAATTGGGTTCGGGTTCGGGACGAAGTTCGGATCGGGTTCGGATCCCGAACCTGAACATTTCCGGGAAGTTCGGCCGAACTTCTCGAACCCGAACATCCAGGTGTCCGCTCAATTCTACTAGTGAAGTGCAATGAGGTTTCACATGGTACTAATATGTAGTGACTATGATTACTATAGAAGCTGATGTCACTCCATGATATTATACTGCACTATTGGTTTACTGTGATGCAGATTAAATAATCCGAGAGCAACTCTCATGTTTATGGTTTAATATCTCTTATAGGAAAGTTATACCTGTTATTGAGACTGTATTATTGAATATAGAGATGTGTATTAATATAGGAGGACAGGATTTACTTCTACATTTCCTTTAACCCCATATACTGAAGGTCATGTGTTTGTTCTTTCCAGAACATGTTCAGTAAAATCACTTTTGTCTTCACCCAGCCCGCTCCCTTCACACATTGGAATTATTGACCATACTTTCAGCATATGTGCAATATAGGCAGACTGCTTGGTGGGGGAATGTGTACCTGTGTCCACATAGTGCGCTGCAAGGCGTGTCCTTCTGTGTTTTCCTGTAAAAGTAACGTGGTGAGCGGTCAGCACTTCCAAAAGCTGGGATTTCTGTTGGGGCGAGAGTTGTGGGTTGACGTTTAAGCCAGTGTGACAAACTCCCCTCTTTTGAGGTTACCACGAGTGTTTGGAGAGGACTACTTGCCAGCCTCTTACCATGTGATTACGGTCCCATGTTGTATGCACCGGTTTTATGCAATAGCGGCATAGTTATATAAGTTCATGTAATTTTCTGTCTTTGGAATTGTATTGTATGTTATGTGAGGGTACCCAGATAGCTAATTTTAGTGTATTCGTGTAGTCTGAGTGCCATTCACCTAATAATATGCACTCAGACTGGGATGTGTTAAATGTCTGTGTTTACTGTAAGGGTTGTGACATTGTATGTTTAAATGGTGATTTCTGTCCTGTTGTCCCCACATGTGTATTGGCGATTTCCCTTTGTCCTGAGAGATAATTGAATTGCTCCTCGGTTGTCTCCAGGGCAGAGAGGAGGAAACCATGATGCATTGTGGGGATGTATTGTGTCTGTGTATCCTGAATTTCTGCATATCTGTACTGTGTCACAGTCTCCCTTCTGGGCCCCTAGGGGCGTGTCCACCAGATGGGGACCTGCATAAATACGGGCGGGTAGCCCTCAATAAAGAGTTCCTATTTTACATTCAACATAGAGCCTTGTCTCATGTGTGTGGGGATTGCTATACGTGTATACTCCCCTGGCTATTACTACTAGCTCTTTTAAGAGCTGTTCCTGCTCTCGGGATTTAGGAGAGGTTCACCCACTGGAGCCTGGAGCCTTGTCGTAGGTCCAGGGTGGGTAGGAGACGATGAGACCTCAACCAAGCTTCGGCGGTTTGTGGGGTCTGCAGTGCGTACGGTGTTAAGTGGAGTGCTTGGAGTCCTCGGGAAGCACTAGGAGCATCATTCGACAGAGGTACCCGGTCGGGGTGCCAGGAGTTCCGTTACAGCCAGCGTTCAACTCTCGAGTGTCGGCTAGCAAGTCCAGCACGGGGTCAGCCTCTTTCCTCTCAGGCAGGCTGCAGACTGGCATGACATGTGGGGCTCTCTCATGATGCTCCTTGAGCATGTTTACATAAAATATTTTCAGTCGTCTACCGCCTTCTCCAAGACTCACCACATAATTCACCTTGTTCAGACACTTTGCAATTGGGTATGGCCCCTCCCATGCGGCCTGCATAGGAAGCAGAATATATACCATTTGACCCTCCTGGTATATCTGCTCTCTAGCAGTGCGGTCGTATCACTGTTTCTGCTTACTCTGGGCCTGCGCCATATTCTCTTTGACCATACCAACAAATGTCTCCATTTTGTCTCGGACTCTTTGTACATAGTCTACCACAGAGACCACACTTCCGGTAACCTTACTGTAATGGCACCCCTGGCATAAAAGGGGGGTAAACGCCATTTATGCGATATTACCTTTCCAGATGCACAGGCAGCTACTAAAGACGCCAATCTCCCGAACGGGAAACCATATGAATGCAGGCCATTTGTTTGCAGGTGGTAGGAGTCCCTATAGCAGACATAAACTGCGGTCCTTCGTCACTGAGAAAAAACTTTGTCCGCCCTAATGGAAGACAATGCCACAGCTTCAGGGTAGCAAGTGGCGTAATCCACCACGGTCAAGATGAATCGTTTGCCTAAACTGCTGGGGATGGACAATGGACCAATAATGTCCAATGCCACCCTCCTGAAAGGTTCGTCAATTACAGGCAAGGTATTCAGCAGAGCTCTGCGACCATCTCCAGCTTTGCCAACTCGCTGGCAGGTGTTACAGGACCTACAGTAATTTGCTATGTCTGTTAGGGTACGAGTGTAGGGACTATCATCCCTCTCCCCAACATCACGCATCTCACCGCCCCCCCTTCCCCTCCCTCCTCCCTCAAAAACTGGCCCACCCAACACCCTGGTGGCACTACCTATATTGTTGTGTGTAGTATACGTCAATTTAGTAATAATTAAAATGTAATCTCTCTATATAAGGGTTATTTCAATATGCTGGACTTAACTATTTTTCTTGATTGACCCATTATAAACATTTGATCCATATGTGCTGGACCTTATTGTGTATATGATCTGTAATGGCCAGTTTTCTGTCTGGGACTATTTTCACAGACGCCTTGGTTAACGAAGCGAGGGATATATTCTCGGACAGGGATGTCCCGGGACTGGGCTAGTCGGCCACTAGCAAACAGGTCTTCAGCGACCTGTATAATTGTTATAAAAATCATGGTGGGAGGTTAAATCCCTAGAAAGCTATATAGGGCACAAGATCGTCCCACGGGGACTACGTCTTCGGGTAAGACCGGCCGATAGAATCTCCTCACCAATGCTTCTGACGAAGTGGGAAGAGAGACTTACCCAGAGCTCATTAACCTTAATGGGTCTGCTATTGGAGGAAGAAAAACAGGTTTTTGATCGTTCCTCCAAGCATTTACAGGAACAAATTGAGGTCGCCCTTCAGTTTAGAGAAGACCCCAAATTCGCTAGACGTGAAGCGTCCCTTCAAAACTCTGTTGATCGGTTCCAGGGACTAATAATTGAACGTAAACACAGACAGTTTGTTAGGGACTTGGTGAATTTAAAGAGAATCGTGCATACATAACTGGACAGGGACCTGCAGTAGGCTCTGAACCCTCCTCCTCTGAATTTGACTCATCAGATACGGACTCTTACTCCAAGTCATACGGAGCACCGTCCAATTCGGGACGTCCGGGGTCTAGATGACGAGGAGGACAAGGATGGCCAAGAGGGGGTGGCTACAGGGGAAGGGGACGGGGGTCATGTGGTGTAGGCTATCAAAATACCTCCTCCTCCTCGCCTCCCTCTGGTCTTCCTTGCAATACTTTGCCACAACCACAACCTTCTTTTTTAGAGAAGTCTGCAATCCCATACCAACTACGGGATCGGGGCCGAACGGACAGGGGACAGTAGCTGATCTCCAGATTGTGAATCTGTCAGCCAGGACCTCAGTGCGGAAGAGGTGGGGATCCTTAAGAGAGGACTATCCTTCATGCCCACCACAAGTTTCAGCCTCTTCTCGTGGACTAGGGATCTCCACCTCTTCTGTAGGAAACTGAAATGGCATAAGTTCTTTAAGGCCTCGAACAGGGATACTTGTAATAGATTAGGCCTTGATGAAGGGGACTTTGAGGATCTGCAGACTCTTACAGATCTGAATAGAGACCATAATCTTGTTCCAGGGTCAGGCCCGTTTACCACACTTAGATCAAAGAGCAAGAGGATGCCCTCCCCCCGGCCAACTACGAACATATCGACATCTTCTTACAGATTGTCTTGAATGACCTTGAACGACTCGACCAAGTAGGCCCTAAATCATTTAACCTTTCCCTGACGGAGATGCAGGCATTGAGATCGCTTGAAAAAGACCAGACTATAGTTATTAAACCGTCCGACAAGGGTGGGAATTTGGTTATCCTTGACTGTGAAACATATATGCATATGTGCCTGGACCTTTTAAAGGACAAAGAAGAATATAAGATTTTACCTGCCAATCCGACTCCATCATTTCTAAGTGAGCTGAAACAGATACTTGTATCTGGCTTGACTGACAAGGTTATCAGCACTCACGAATTTTAATTTCTTTTACCAGTCAAACCCCTGACAGCGACTTTCTACGGACTTCCAAAGATCCACAAAGGCACCACCCCCCTCAAGGGTCGCCCTATTGTTTCGGGTAACAATTCCCTTACCCAAAATTGTGGGGTTTACTTGGATCGGGTGTTGGGGGAGTTCATCATGTCCCTCCCGGCCTACACAAGGGACACGATGGACTTCCTCAATAAAATTGACACTTTTAACCTTGATCCGAACTGCATTCTGGCCAGTATAGATGTTGAATCATTGTATAGTTCCATTCCCCATTCCTGTGGACTTAGAGCCGTTGAATATTTCTTACGCACCAGGGGGATACAATATGGCCCACACAATGGTTTCATTTTAAAGCTACTGGAATTTACCTCGACCCACAATTTTTTCCTCTATAATGCTCGTTTCTACCACCAGCTCAGGGGGACGGCAATGGGCAGTCCTTGTGCCCCCACATATGCCAACCTCTTCCTGGTCTGGTGGGAGGATACCCACGTCTTCCCTGACCAGGCGGTCTGGTGGTCCAGTAACATTCAGTTCTGGACCCGGTTCATTGACGATGTGTTTGTGATCTGGAAGGGTGAACCAGCGGAGTTTAAGAGATTTGTCTCTGATCTAAATAAAAATGAGATCGGGCTTCGGTGCACGTATGAGTTCGACACAACAACAATCACATTTTTGGACGTGAGAGTGACCAAGATCGGTGACAAACTATCCACCAATATCTATAGGAAGACAACAGCTACAAACTCCTTGCTTCACTGGAGTAGCTATCACCCGGCCCCCTCAAACGGGGCATTCCAAGGGGGCAGTACCTTCGGGTTAGAAGGAATTGCTCTGACAATCGGGCCTTCTTCAGTGAGGCAAGGAGTTTGCAAGAGAGGTTCAGGGCCAGGGGATACCCACAATCTATATTAAGGGATGCCTTTAAACACGCCGCGACAAGAGATAGAACTGACCTACTAGTCCCGAAACGAAAGCCGACAGAGGGTCCTCCACCTGTACGTATCATTTCTAACTTCGATTCAGCAAATCTTAATGTTAGGCAAGTACTTCAAAAATACTGGCCGATCTTACGAATGGACCCGGACATTTCGGAGATAGTCACCGAGCACCCTGCCGTCTCTTATAGACGAGGCAGGAGTCTCAAGGATCGACTAGTCTGTAGCCACTTTATACCACCTGCAAAAACGGGGACCTGGCTAGATCGGAAGCCGGTTGGGGTCTTTAAATGTGGTGGCTGTAAAGCATGCGACTATCTCTCCACGGCAAAGACTATCATCTGTTCGGCAACCGGGCAGACGTTCTACATTCGGCATTTTATAAACTGTAGGTCAAAAGGCGTTGTGTATCTTTGTCAATGTCCATGTCCCATGGACTATGTAGGGAAGACTGTGAGGGAGTTAAGAAGGAGAATACTGGAACACGTAAATTATGTTATCAAGAAGGAACCAACACCGGTAGCCTCCCACATAAATGGCCTTCATGGGGGGGACCCCAGGGCTCTTCAATTCACAGTCCTTGAATTGGTGCCCCTATCCCCCAGAGGGGGTGACTGGGACAGGAGGATCCTCCAAAAGGAGAGCGAATAGATCCACAGGCTCCGGTCCCAGTCCCCCCGTGGTCTAAATGAAAGGCTCACCTTTTTGTGTTTTCTTTAATCCCCTCCATTAGGGGGCCGATTTCCTGTGCGTGTTGGGTCCTTGTTGGTACCCTGGATTGATCGCTCAGGAAATCGTGCGGCGTGCAAAATACACTCCCCCCCCCCCCAGGGTACTCTCTACCCCACCTTCCATACCATTTTTTCAACATCATTATTTGTGACTGGCCCTCGGGCCTGACCTGGGGTCATCCCTGTTCTTGAATGTGTCTCTGATAGGCCCTGAGGACCTCATGTCCCCTTAAACGAGGCCAGATGCGCAAAGCATCTAAATCACTAATAATCAAAAACAATGAACATAAACAGGTTCATTATGTATTGGCATGGCTTTCCCTATTTTATCCTTAGGGATAAGCATATATTAATTTACTTTAATTAACTGTTTCTCCACCAATAGTCCTCTATAGCCGCCCCCCCCCCCCCCCTATATGGGCCCCAGGTCCTGACACCTGATTGTGGGGTTGCTATTATTGTACAGTTTTTAATTCACTGGTATAGCGTTAAATAGAAATGCATTTGGGCGCATTAACCACTTCAACCCCGCTAGCTGAAACCCCCTTAATGACCAGGCCACTTTTTACACTTCGGCACTACACTATTTTCACCGTTTATCGCTCGGTCATGCAAATTACCACCCAAATGAATTTCTCCTCCTTTTCTTCTCACTAATAGAGCTTTCATTTGGTGGTATTTCATTGCTGCTGACATTTTTACTTTTTTTGTTATTAATCAAAATGTAACGATTTTTTTGCAAAAAAATGACATTTTTCACTTTCAGCTGTAAAATTTTCCAAAAAAATAACGACATCCATATATAAATTTTTTGCTAAATTTATTGTTCTACATGTCTTTGATAAAAAAAAAAAATGTTTGGGCAAAAAAAAATGGTTTGGGTAAAAGTTTACAAACTATGGTACAAAAATGTGAATTTCCGCTTTTTGAAGCAGCTCTGACTTTCTGAGCACCTGTCATGTTTCCTGAGGTTCTACAATGCCCAGACAGTAGAAAACCCCCACAAATGACCCCATTTCGGAAAGAAGACACCCTAAGGTATTCGCTGATGGGCATAGTGAGTTCATAGACTTTATTTTTTGTCACAAGTTAGCGGAAAATGATGATTTTTTTTTCTTTTTTTTTTCTTACAAAGTCTCATATTCCACTAACTTGCGACAAAAAAAAAAAAATTCTAGGAACTCGCCATGCCCCTCACAGAATACCTTGGCGTGTCTTCTTTCCAAAATGGGGTCACTTGTGGCGTAGTTATACTGCCCTGGCAATTTAGGGGCCCAAATGTGTGAGAAGTAGTTTGCAATCAAAATCTGTAAAAAATGACCGGTGAAATCCGAAAGGTGCACTTTGGAATGTGGGTCCCTTTGCCCACCTTGGCTGCAAAAAAGTGTGACACATCTGGTATCGCCGTACTCAGGAGAAGTTGGGGAATGTGTTTTGGGGTGTCATTTTACATATACCCATGCTGGGTGAGAGAAATATCTTGGCAAAAGACAACTTTCCCATTTTTTTATACAAAGTTGTCATTTGACCAAGATATTTATCTCACCCAGCATGGGTATATGTAAAATGACACCCCAAAACACATTCCCCAACTTCTCCTGAGTACGGCGATACCAGATGTGTGACACTGTTTTGCAGCCAAGGTGGGCAAAGGGGCCACATTCCAAAGTGCACCTTTTGGATTTTGCAGGCCATTTTTTACACATTTTGATTGCAAAGTACTTCTCACACATTTGGGCCCCTAAATTGCCAGGGCAGTATAACTACGCCACAAGTGACCCCATTTTGGAAAGAAGACACCCCAAGGTATTCCGTGAGGGGCACAGCGAGTTCCTAGAATTTTTTATTTTTTTGTCACAAGTTAGTGGAATATGAGACTTTGTAAGAAAAAATAAATAAAAAAAAATCATCATTTTCCGCTAACTTGTGACAGAAAAAAAAAAATTCTAGGAACTCGCCAGGCCCCTCACGGAATACCTTGGGGTGTTTTCTTTCCAAAAGGGGGTCACTTGTGGGGTAGTTATACTGCCCTGGAATTCTAGGGGCCCAAATGTGTGGTAAGTAGTTTGAAATCAAAATGTGTAAAAAATGACCGGTGAAATGTGGGCCCCTTTGCCCACCTAGGCGGCAAAAAAGTGTCACACATCTGGTATCGCGGTACTCAGGAGAAGTTGGGGAATGTGTTTTGGGGTGTCATTTTACATATACCAATGCTGGGTGAGAGAAATATCTTGGCAAAAGACAACTTTTCCCATTTTTTTTATACAAAGTTGGCATTTGACCAAGATATTTTTCTCACTCAGCATGGGTATATGTAAAATGACACCCCAAAACACATTCCCCAACTTCTCCTGAGTACGGCGATACCAGATGTGTGACACTTTTTTGCAGCCTAGATGCGCAAAGCGGCCCAAATTCCTTTTAGGAGGGCATTTTTAGACATTTGGATCCCAAACTTCTTCTCACGCTTTCGGGCCCCTAAAAAGCCAGGGCAGTATAAATACCCCACATGTGACCCCATTTTGGAAAGAAGACAGCCCAAGGTATTCAATGAGGGGCATGGCGAGTTCATAGAATTTTTTTTTTTTGGCACAAGTTAGCGGAAATTGATTTTTTTTTTGTATTTTCTCACAAAGTCTCCCTTTCCGCTAACTTGGGACAAAAATTTCTATCTTTCATGGACTCAATATGCCCCTCACGGAATACCTTGGGGTGTCTTCTTTCCGAAATGGTGTCACATGTGGGGTATTTATACTGCCCTGGCATTTTAGGGGCCCTAAAGCGTGAGAAGAAGTCTGGAATATAAATGTCTAAAAAATGTTACGCATTTGGATTCCGTGAGGGGTACGGTGAGTTCATGGGAGATTTTATTTTTTGACACAAGTTAGTGGAATATGAGACTTAGTAAGAAAAAAAAATAAAAAAAAAATTCCGCTAACTTGAGCAAAAAAAATGTCTGAATGGAGCCTTACAGGGGGGGTGATCAATGACAGGGGGGTGATCAGGGAGTCTATATGGGGTGATCACCCCCCTGTCATTGATCACCCCCCTGTCATTGATCACCCCCCTGTAAGGCTCCATTCAGACGTCTGTATGATTTTTACGGATCCACGGATACATGGATCGGATCCGCAAAACACATACGGACGTCTGAATAGAGCTTTACAGGGAGGTGATCAATGACAGGGGGGTGATCAATGACAGGGGGTGATCAGGGAATCTATATAGGTGATCACCCGCCTGTCATTGATCACCCCCCTGTAAGGCTCCATTCAGACGTCCGTATGCGTTTTGCAGATCCGATCCATGTATCCTTGGATCCGTAAAAATCATACGGACATCTGAATGGAGCCTTACAGGGGGGTGATCAATGACAGGGGGGTGATCAATGACAGGGGGGGGATCAGGGAGTCTATATAGGGTGATCATGGGTGATCAGGGGTTCATAAGGGGTTAATAAGTGACGGGGGGGTGTAGTGTAGTGTGGTGCTTGGTGCTACTTATTACAGAGCTGCCTGTGTCCTCTGGTGGTCGATCCAAACAAAAGGGACCACCAGAGGACCAGGTAGCAGGTATATTAGACGCTGTTATCAAAACAGCGTCTAATATACCTGTTAGGTGTTAACAGGTGTGCGCGCGTTCACAGGAAATCTCGGCTCTCGCGAGATGACGCTTATATACCTCACTCTGCGCAGGGCTGCCGCCTCCGGACCGCACATCTGCGTTAGGCTGTCCTGAGCTGGTTAAACATGGAGGCATTTACTCCTTTCTTGCGCCTCATAAACCTCTCATACCATTCTCATTCCTGTAATTCAATGGTGGAACGCAGCATACACGAACCGGAAGCGTCATGCGGTTCAGCAACCGGAAATGACATGCGCTCCATAGCCTAGTACAGGACGGATGTCGTCATCATACAGCGACGGACGGGCGAAGTCGAGATAGCAGCGTGCGTTCCACAGTGGAACGCACGCTTATACCAATGAGCTACACTGACCCTCTCCTTCAGCTTTAGGACCAGGTGGGCAATCTGTGACTTAATGGGAGGGGCTATGTGACGAAACCAACCTCGCCACGGTGTTTTGGAGGGGGCTGTTTGCCAGCCTCCTGCCCCAGGATTACGGCCCTTTGAAATACTTTTGCTAACTTTTAAACCCCTGAACCTATTCAAGTGAATTTTGGATAGGTTTGTCCCCAAGTTATACTGGTTAAATTGATGTAAGTTATATGTATGGACAATGTAAACTCACAAAGTTGTAACAATTTATAATAAGTGTAACTTGTCAGCTTGGGAGATAGTTAAGTGGATAGACAGAGGGGAGGAATATGCTGGGTGTGTTTCTATTGTCCCGTGTTTCTATTGTCCCATTGTGTGTTTAAATGGTGATGTCTGTCCTGTTGTCTCCACATGTGTATTGGCGATTTCCCTTTGTCCTGAGAGATAATTGGATTGCTCCTCGGTTGTCTCCAGGACAGAGAGGAGGAAACCATGATGCATTGTGGGGATGTGTTGTATCTGTCCTGTGTCGCAGACTTCCTTCTGGTCCCCTAGGGGCGTGTCAACCAGATGGGGACCTGCATAAATACGGGCGGGTAGCCCTCAATAAAGAGTTGCTGTTTTTACATTCAACATAGAGCCTCGTCTCATGTGTATGGGGATTGCTATACGCTGTATACTCTCCTAGCTATTACTACTAGCTCTTGTAAGAGCTGTTCCTGTTCCTGGTTCCTGTGGTGGTGTCGGTGTCGAGCGGAGTGCTTGGAGTCCCCGGGAGGCACTGGGAGCACCCATTAACGGAGGTACCCGGTCGGGGTGCTAGGAGATCCGTTACAGGCTATTTAAGGGCGATCTAGATGGACAGACAGGGCATTGGACATCAGGAGGTTTTCAACATGGAGGACCAGACCTAAAACCTTTACCCCCTGCACCAAGAGTGAGTACCCTCTAATTAGCTTAGCCCTACTATGTGGATATGCCGTTCTTGGCTATCATGACGTTCTCATATGTCATTTAGGCGGCTGGGCTCATCAAGCCATATCCTGACGGTTCAACCCTACCTATAGGGCGGCATATCAGAGGTAGTTCCATGTGTTTTTATATGGGGTCTCTAAGGTGGTGGTTTTATCTAAGTGCACTTGATGTAAAGGTGCATATTGTTATATCCATATGTTACAGCCATAATCGACTTCTGGACAAGGGCCGACGACTAAATTCTAAGGGGGTCTCGTTGCCTTCTGTGTATGCTATTCTACGGCCACAAACAAACGTCTGTGGCGCGAGTTATCACACGTCTAGCACTCTGCGAACTCAGTGAGTTGATCTCTTTATCAGGGTGGTGTAGTGGTGATGGATATATACCAGCTATACATAAAGTGGTTGAGTGTACAACTGTATGCATAAACACATGTACACACTTCTTCTTTTTACAGAGGCCCATCATATATCCTGGATGGCTTGGAAATTTATGTCTACGCTATCTGGTCTTGTACCTCCTCCTAGAAACATCAACTGGTCCAATCTGTATATTAAAACATAAGAGACTCCATTATATTGAGAACGGTGATCTACACCCACGTCACGGAGGCCCCTCTATAGGAGTGGCTCCCGTTCCACTTATTGTATCCTCTATTCAAATATTGTATAATATCGTATCTAAGTCACCCTCTGATGATCCCACATGGTGGGGGAAACGCGTCGGGGTTTACCATATAATTATGGTTATTGTATCGTTGTAACTATCTTATACTGTATTGATGAAATTATCACGTTAGGGTGTTTTTAATAATAATTGTTTTTGAGTGCACCGTGTACCTGTTATTTTGCATCATCAGGGCTGTATACATAGGGCACTGTTGGTCTTGTAATGTCGGTTTGTCTTTTATAGGAGTATACCCAGGGGCATTCCCCCTCCCACCTGTACTTGATAGGGTATAGCAGGAGTGGGTGGCTGAGGTTCAAGGACAGGGAGACCCCACCTTCAGGGGACGTCCCTGGGCAGAGGGCTAGGCTAGGGTACGAGTGTAGGGACTATCATCCCTCTCCCCAACATCACGCAACTCCCCGCCCCCCCTTCCCCTCCCTCCTCCCTCGAAAACTGGCCCACCCAACACCCTGATGGCGCTACCTATATTGTTGTGTGTAGTATACGTCAATTTAGTAATAATTAAAATTTAATCTCTCTATATAAGGGTTTTTTCTATATGCTGGACTTAACTTTTTTTCTTGATCAACCCATTATAAACATTTGATCCATATGTGCTGGACCTTATTAATTTGCTATGTCTGTTTCGATGCCAGGCCAGAAAAGATTCTGCATCACCCAGGATTTTGTCTTTGTTTTTCCCAGGTGACCAGCTAAGGGGATCTCATGAGCCACTTGCAGTAATTGTCCCCTGAACTGCACAGGTACAATGAGCTGCCTTTTAAGTGGCCCCAACCTACTGTCACTGCGGGAAGTGTCCTCTTTATACAGCTTCCCATTGTCCCAATACACCTTGTGTTTATCTCCCTCTGTGGGGGGGGGGGTGGCAGCTAAATCTGTCAGATGCCTCAAACCAGGTTCACCCCGCAGGGCCTGCTCAAAGGCGGCACTACACGTCCCAGCCAACTGTCCTGTGGCAAACAATGACAGCTGCTGAGGCTCTGAAACGGCCGAGTCCACTGATGCAAAACAGGTAGAAAGGGACACTTCCACTTGCTCGTCCCCGATGGACTTCTCCGCTGCGGCCTTTGCAGCACTGCGAGTGACAGGCAAAACAAGTACAGCAATATTATCATATTCAACATTCCTGTAACGGATCTCCTAGCACACCGACCGGGTACCTCCGTTGATGGATGCTCCCAGTGCCTCCCGGGACTGCTCTCCCAGGAAGGGCATCTGCAGGGCTACTCGCTTCAGCAACCGCTAGTCTTCCGTGGGGAGACTCTTGTCCCGCATATACTCCACAATACCCAGTGCCTGGTACCAGATGCCTTTGCGGAATGCATCTCGGTCATCCATGACACCCTCATCGTACTCCACTGCTGTTTCCATTCTGGTGCTGTCAGGGTCACTGTACTATGACATGCGTTTCCCTCAAATTGTAAAATCCATGGAATGGTGTCTCCTGTAGCTGTCCTTCTGGCTGTGGGAACGATCCCGCCGCTTGCCACCAATGTAACGGATCTCCTAGCACACCGACTGGGTACCTCCGTTGATGGATGCTCCCAGTGCCTCGCCGGGGCTGCTCTCCCAGGAAGGGCATCCGCAGAGCTACTCGCTTCATCAACCGCTGGTCTTCCGTGGGGAGTCTCTCGTCCTGCATATGCTCCACAATACCCAGCACCTGGTACCAGATGCCTTTGCGGACTGCATCTCGGTCATCCATGACACCCTCATCGTACTCCACTGCTGTTTCCATTCTGGTGCTGTCAGGGTCGCTGTACTAGGACATGCGTTGCCCTCAAATTATAAAATTTCCTGTAGCTCTCCTGGAGCTGTGACTAGAGACTGCTTATTGAGATTATTTGCCGCTTGGAAACTATTGCCGTTCGGCTGCTAGTGGCGATTCGTGCATTTGGAGTTTGGGAAGGGAAAGAGCGGTACAGGTACCGTAACAACTGGTGGCAGCAGTGGGATAATAGAACAATGGGACAATAGAAACACACTCAGCATATTCCTCCCCTCTGTCTATCCACTCAACTATCTCCCAAGCTGACAAGTTACACTTATTATAAATTGTTACAACTTTGTGAGTTTACATTGTCCATACATATAACTTACATCAATTTAACCAGTATAACTTGGGGACAAACCTATCCAAAATTCACTTGAATAGGTTCAGGGGTTTAAAAGTTAGCAAAAGTATCTCAAAGGGCCGTAATCCTGGGGCAGGAGGCTGGCAAACAGCCCCTCCAAAACACAGTGGCGAGGTTGGTTTCGTCACAATTCCCAATACCTGCATCGGATAAATTTACATCTGTTACTTGTGTACGTACACCTGCAATCCCTTCCACATCTCCTGTCTTAGGAGAACTGCTCCCACACACCCCACTTCCCACCTCCTTCTGTCCACCCACAAGGTGATCGGGCATTATACAAACATCCTTATACAGTACCTCGGTATTTCCAGGGATGAGTGAGTCCTGTGTGCTTCCAGGGGCACATAGCATGAGACCAATCGTCCCAGGTCCGTGCCTAACAAAATGTTTGTAGGGATCTCCGCCAAGCAAGGGGAACATTGGGACTCATCCCCACAACACCAGTGATTGTGAGACTTTTGCCTGGAATAAGATCCTTGTCGTCCACTAGTTCGGGCCGGTGTCGCGGAAGCCCGTAGTGCACAGGTTGTCCACAGTAACAGCCTGTAGGTTGTCTGTGTTTCTCTTAGCACTTACCACTCACCAACAGCACGGATGATGGGTTGCTGGCAGGCTTGCCAGGTGGCGTTGACGTTTTCTTCTCGGGACAGGCGTTGCTAAGATGTCCTGGCTTGCGCGGGTCCGGGTGCTTGTCTGTGGAAGCGTTGCTTTACCATGGATGAATATTTATCTCTTCTGAAACAGGAGAATAAATAGCCGTGTGGTTCAGGTGTCACCTGGGCAAGATATTCATCGGCCGAGCCTGTGGCCTCGGCAGATGTTGTGGACTTGAGCTCCGTCACATACTTCTTGACGTCGGAGTATTTGTGGCACAAATCATAGAAATACTTGTAACGGAACGCCTAGCACCGCGACCGGGTACCTCCATCGATAGATGCTCCTAGTGCTTCAAGAGGACTCCAAGCACTCCACTTGACACTGTCAGCGCTGCAGACCCCACGAACCGCCAAAGCTTGCTGGAGGTCTCGCCGTCTCCTATCCACACTGGACCTACGACAAGGCTCCAGGCTCCAGTGGGTGAACCTCTCCTAAATGCAGAGACAGGAACCAGGAACAAGCTCTTACAAGAGCTTATACTCAGGGGAGTATTGTGATATAGCAATCCCCAAGAGTGTAGTTATCGCATTCCCCAAACATGAGCCAAAAACTTCATGAAGGTCGATAGATGCTCCTAGTGTTTCCAGAGGACTCCAAGCACTCCACTTGACACCGTCAGTGCTGTAGACCCCATGAACTGCCCAAGCTTAGTGGAGGTCTCGCCGTCTCCTACCCACCCTGGACCTACGACAAGGCTCCAGGCTCCAGTGGGTGAACTTCTCCTAAATGCAGAGACAGGAACCAGGAACAAGCTCTTACAAGAGCTTATACTTAGGGGCGTATTGTGATATAGCAATCCCCAAGAGTGTAGTTATCGCATTCCCCAAACATGAGCCAAAAACTTCATGAAGGTATAAAAGCAGCCTCTCGCTGTACCTGCACGTACAGCCTCTTTTATTCACAATCCACAAACATAGTACTGCCCACAGGGTTTTGAAATACAACCAATCATTATATTACAACACATACAATGTAAGTACAGCAACCAATCAGACACAGGACAAATATGTAGCAATTCAGGATACAGACACCACACATCCCCACAATGCATCATGGTTTCCTCCTCTCTGCCCTGGAGACACCCGAGGAGCAATCCAATTATCACTCACGACAAAGGGAAATCGCCATGTGGAGACAACAGGACAGAAATCACCATTTAAAAACACAATGGGACAATGGGACAAAGAAACAGACCCAGCATATTCCTCCCCTCTATCTAGGAGACAATTGAGTCAATTTCTGTATCTACTCAGCTATCTCCTACGCTGAAAAGTTACACTTATAAATTGTTACAACTTTGTGAGTTTACATTGTACATACATATAACTTATATCAATTTAACCAGTATAACTTGGGGACAAACCTATCCAAAATTCACTTGAATAGGTTCAGGGGTTTAAAAGTTAGTAAAAGTATCTTAAAGGGCCATAATCCTGAGGCAAGAGGCTGGTAAACAGGCCTCTCCTAAACCCAGTGGCGAGGTTGGTTTCGCCACACTACTCTAAGACCATCAACTCTCTCAGGGCCGCCTGGGTGACAACAGTCGCTTCATCAGCCCACTGATCAAAAGACAAGTCGCATCAGCAAAAGAGTCAGCAGGTCCCTTTTCCATGGACTTAAACTTCCTTCTGTAGACCTGTGGCGTTGACTGATATTTTTTTATAATGGCGTCCTTAAGGGCCTGATAATCATTGTCCTTTTCAAGTGGCAATGCCGCATGGGCCTGCTGGGCTTTGCCTTTCAGCCCGGGTGTCAGGTACCTGGCCCACTGCAACTCAGGCATTTTATGGTAACGACCTGTTTTCTTAAAAGACTGCAAGAAAACCTCAATGTCACAGTTCTCATCCATAGCTGGAAATTTGTTTCTCGCAACTAGAGGTAACTCTCTGCCCACCGCGGGTCGATCTGACTGCTGATGCTGCAGCTTTGCCATCTCCAGTTCATGCTTTCAGGCAGCCTCATGTTCTTTCCCCTCAGCCTAATGTTCTGCAGCCTCACTGATGAACTTCAAGTACATCTCAGGACTGGACTGGTTTAATTTTTCCAGCATTGCTTGTAATCTAGTTGAGTGTAGAAAAGAGGAATGTAGTCCAGGGCTCCTTTCCATATACATCAATGCCTTTATGCTCGCACAGAATTACGACATCAGACACGCTCATGGAGTCATAATTCACTGATTTGGCCATTATTGCCAAACAAAAGATAGGACAGAAAACAAGAGAAAGAGGAGGGTACTGTTCCTGAATTATTACTCTATAAAAACTAATGCACTGTGCTTTGTCTTCCAGAACTGTTTCCGCCCAGGTTTCAATCCTTTAGTGCAGAGTTACATTCATAACGTCATGCACTAATGTTCTAAGCATATATAACATCCCACCGCTGCCACCAGTTGTCACGAACGTACCCGTATGCCAACAGATACTGCTCGGGACAAGTTTGGTTAACCTTCTACAGGCACAATTCGGTATACTGACACCACGTGTTTTGACGGCACACAAACCAACTACCAGTCACTCATCCTCACACAGAGCAGGGAATGAACCAGCTACCGCTTGCTGACCAATTACAATTGTTCAGCCAAGCAACAATCAAAATGGCATTTCTCACACCAATGGTAACGTTACTCCCCTCAGAGACAGAATTAGTTAATTCCTTTGCTTAGAACACAGAAGAATTAACAATTAAGATTTCACATTTTTTTTAATAGAAAGTTGAAAAGAAAAAAACAACAGTGCATATGTTTGAGGCCGGATTTGTGGGAGGAGCACATTTAAACCCATCTGGTTCCTCCACTCACCTGTCGGGACGATCGTCATCTGGAGCTTCGTTCTGGCTTCCGGCTTCTGACTATGAAGTCATTCGGCTGCTGCTGTCTGGCCTTGGCTGCCTTCGGTATTGAACGGCCATTTTTTGTTCCTCTCCTTGCGGCGGGAGATTCAAATTTTCAGGGCTTGTGAGTATGCCTTTGAGCTCTGCTGTTTCCAGTTTTCATACAATACAATGCTTTGTTTCATTTCAGGCTGCACGGCCACTGCCTACTCTAGCTCTATCTCACCTGCAACTGAGAAAAAAAAATATAATGTGTGTTTGAATTTTTTTTTTTTAAAGGGGAAGTGAAATCCATATCTGGTGATTGTGTTTTTGGTTGCACTTGCTGCCTTGTGGGGGGTGTTGTGCTTCCCGTGGTTGCTGCATGTCGGTGCCCTTGTTCGTGGATGGCGGACGTGTTGCATGTGCAGGTATGGGTGTTTCCTGGGTGACTGCGCATGTGCAGGTTCCGCTGGTCGTGACGGGGAGGGGCTGCATGGCAGCATGTGTGTCGGTACGTGAGGGCGTTTGGGCTGTTGGTATGTGTCTGCGTGTCCGTGGTTTGGCTGGCGTGGGAGTCTGAGGTTGCGGGGATGCTCGTGCGTTTCACATTGATGTTTTTATTTATCGCAGGTCTGAGTGTGCGTGTGGATGCGCTCTTCCCAGTGGGAATTTGTGCTGCTTACTCGTTTCAGGTGTGTGGAACTTGCATTTTCGGTTCATTACGTGCGCACATCGCAGTGCATTACACCTCGCTACTCCACATACACTAGGTCATAGGTATTGGTGCTGCGGGGGATGAGTAGTGGTCTTTCACCAAGCACGTGGTTAGCAGCCACATTGTACATGAATCTTTCTGTTGTCTGGTTTGTCGGGTGTCTGGTGGTGGGTCAGAGCACGTTGGCTTTGGCGCTCGTTACATTTCTTCGCTTCTCTCATTCGTGATCACAGGATGTCTCGGGCTTCGGATTTAGATGAGTTGGTCTCCGTTCCACCTTCCCCTGCCAGGGGCTCCAAACACGGCAGTACTCCGTCCCTACGAGCATGGACCATCCCCCATCTGACGGCTGAATTACGGCATCGCGGGGTTCCGTTTCCAGCGACTGCCCGCAAAAGCTGAACTGTTTTGATTATTGTTTCCTGCCCCAGCTGCGGCCGATCCTGCGGCCTCCGAAGTCGAGCAGGTCTCTCTGCAAACTGTGGCCACTTCCATTATGCAAATCCATACATTGTTGAACTCCCTTAACTCCTCTCTCCAGGATTTGCAACAGCGTATGGAGTCGGTGAAGGTGGCAGCCTCTGGCCCCCCGGCCGTGGCTGTCCCGGTTGTTCCCACAGCCCCCCCCCCCAGTGCTTTCAGGTATCCTTGATCACCTCCCTCTATTATTCCGGCTCACTTTGTTCCCCCTAGCATCAAGCAGGACATCCTGGTGTCACGGAAGGTGTGCAGGAAACTAGAAAACACAAAATGAATATACGACTGACTGGATCCAAAACTAAGGAACAAAAAGGGAGAGCCCTGCATCAGACCTGGCTCTCTCCCTGACTGCTCAGCCTATGCGAAAATACCAATGGTAGATGATCGCATATCCTCGTACCTCAACTGTATAACGCCTAAACACCCTATAATAGTGAGGGGACACGACCACCGGCTCCCTACTCTAGATACGGAGGGAGTCAGGGTCACCTGGGATCCAGCAAACAGAAAGACACAAATAAATGAACAAAACTTATCTTGTAGAAGACTCAGAAGTAGGAACAACATGCACACACTCCAGGAAGTTGTATAAACCGCAAAGTGATGCACTGTGGGAAAAGGATTTAAAGGGATGCAATCAGTGCAACTACATGACAGCTGAGAGAAGCTAACGAGATGATAAAATGAAAGCAAAACAAAGGAACCTCAAGGAGGAGGTTCTAGACGTCTGTCAGAGCTTCTCAGATGTCTGGTGGTGACAGTACCCCTACTTCTAGGAGTGGACTCTGGACCCTCAGAGCCCACCTTCTCAGGATGGGACCTATGGAAAGCCCTGATGAGACGAGTGGCCTTAATGTCCATCACTGGGACCCACATCCTCTTCTCAGGACCATAACCCTCCCAATGAACGAGGTACTGGAGAGAACCGCGGACAACACAAGAATCCACAATCCTAGAGACCTGAAATTCAAGATTACCATCAACCACAATCGGAGGAGGAGGCAAAGACGAGGGTACAATGGGTTGGACATAAGGTTTTAATAAGGACTTATAAAAAACATTATGGATCTTCCAAGTCTGAGGAAGATCAAGACGGTAGGCAACAGGATTGATGACGGACAAGATTTTGTAAGGCCCAATAAACTTAGGACACAACATCCAGGAGGGAACCTTCAATTTGATATTCTTAGTAGACAACCACACCAGATCACAAACATTCAGGTCCGGACCAGGCACACGTCTCTTATCCGCCACACGCTTATATCTCTCACTCATGCTCTTTAGATTATCCTGAATCTTTTGCCAAATAGATGACAACGACTAGGAGAATCTCTCCTCATCAGGTAAACCAGAAGACCCCTCTCCCAAGAAAGTCCCAAACTGCGGATGAAACCCATATGCACCAAAAAATGGTGACTTATCAGAGGACTCCTGACTATGGTTATTTAAAGCAAACTCAGCAAGAGACAAAAAAGAACACCAATCCTCCTGATTCTCCGCCACAAAACAGCGCAGATATGTCTCTAGATTCTGATTGACGTGCTCTGTCTTGCCATTCGACTGCGGGTGGAAAGCAGAAGAGAATGACAACTGAACCCCCAAGCGAGAACAGAAAGCCTTCCAGAATCTGGAAACAAACTGCGTGCCCCTATCAGAGACTATGTCTGAAGGAATACCATGAAATTTGACAATGTGATCAATAAATGCCTGCGCCAGTGTCTTAGCATTGGGCAAGCCAGGAAAAGAGATGAAATGCACCATTTCGCTAAAACGGTCCACCACCACCAGAATCACAGTCTTCCCCGAGGAACGAGGCAGGTCTGTAATGAAGTCCATGGACAGATGTGTCCAAGGACGGGAAGGAATGGGTAAGGGAAGGAGAGGACCTGATGGCCGTGAATGAGGGACTTTGGCACGAGTGCAGGTCTCGCAGGCTGCCACAAAACCCTCAACTGACTTACGAAGCGCCGGCTACCAGAATCTCCGAGCGATGAGATCCACTGTGGCTCTTGCCCCCCGGGTGCCCAGCAAGGACAGTATCGTGGTGTTCCTTAAAAATCTTAAGCGTGTCTTAAAGCGAGAGGCACAAACAACCTCCCAGGAGGACAAAGATCAGGAGCCTCTGACTGGGCTACCTGAACCTCTGCCTCTAATTCAGGATAAAGAGCAGAGACCACCACACCTTCAGCCAAAATGGGACCCGGGTCTTCAAAATTCCCACCTCCCGGAAAACAACATGACAGGGCATCCGCCTTCACATTCTTAACCCCGGGGCGAAACGTGACAACAAAATTAAACCTGGAAAAGAACAAAGACCATCTGGCCTGTCTCGGGTTCAGACGCTTGGCTGACTCCAAGTAGGCCAGATTCTTATGGTCAGTAAACACGGTAATAGGGTGTCTGGCTCCCTCTAGCCAATGGCGCCATTCCTCAAAAGCCAATTTGATGGCCAACAACTCCCTATCTCCCACATTGTAATTTCTCTCTGCGGAGGAGAGTTTCTTCGAGAAAAAGGCACACGGTCACCATTTGGCAGGAGAGGGACCCTGAGACAAGACCGCACCCACACCCACCTCAGAAGCATCAACCTCAACTATGAAGGGTAGAGAAATATCAGGTTGTACCAAAATGGGAGCGGTAGCAAAACTCTCCTTGATATTAGAAAAGGCCTTACGCGCCTCTACTGACCAGGAGGAAAAATCTACCCCTTTTCTAGTCATATCAGTAAGTGGTTTAACAACAGAGGAATAATTCAAACTAAACTTCCTGTAATAATTGGCAAAGCCCAAAAAACGCATCAGTGCCTTCTGATTCTCAGGAAGCTCCCACTCAAGCACAGCGCGGACCTTCTCGGGGTCCATGCGAAAACCAGAAGCGGAGAGAAGAAACCCCAGAAATTGAATTTCTGGAACCGCAAACACACATCTTTCCAGTTTCGCATATAATTTATTCTCCCGCAGGATGAGCAAGACCTGACGTAAATGTTCCTTATGAGTTTTGAAATCAGGAGAAAAAATCAAAATGTCATCCAGATACACTAATACAAATTTCCCCATTAAATGATAAAAAATGCTGTTCACAAAATGCTGAAAGACGGCTGGAGCATTCATCAAACCAAAAGGCATAACCAAATTCTCAAAATGGCCCTCAGGGGTATTGAAGGCCGTCTTCCATTCGTCTCCTTCTCTGACCCTGACCAGGTTGTATGCCCCTCTTAGATCGAACTTGGAAAAAACTTTAGCCCCAACAATCTGGTTAAACAGGTCCGGGATCAAAGGAAGTGGATAAGGGTCACGAATTGTGATACTGTCCAGCTTCCTGAAATCCAGACATGGTCTTAAAGAACCATCTTTTTTCTTAATAAAGAAAAAATCAGCGGCAACAGGTGACTTCGAGGGTCGTATGTGTCCCTTTCTCAGACTCTCAAAGATATAAGCACGAATAGCGACCCTTTCAGGTTGGGAGAGATTGTATAAACGAGATTTAGGCAGCTTGGCGCCTGGGATGAGATTAATAGGGCAATCGTACTCCCTGTGCGGGGGCAAGTCCTGAACACCACTCTCAGAGAAGACATCTGAAAATTCTGAGAGAAAAGATGGTACAGTCTTAGTAGCAACCTCAGAAACAGATGTCGTGAGGCAATTCTCTCTGAAAAAGTCACTCCAACCATTTATTTGCCTCGCTTGACAATCAATGGTGGGGTTATGTTTAGTGAGCTAGGGTAGCCCCAACACTAGAGGAGTAGGCAACCCGCTAAGGACGAAACATGACACATCCTCAACATGAGCATCACTCACAATCAAACGGATATTGTGAACTATGCCCTTTAATGATTTCGGAGAAAGTGGAGCGGAATCAATAGCAAAAACAGGTATATCCTTTCCCAAAGTGCATACCTGGAAACCATGAGTTATAGCAAATTGATTATCAATGAGATTGACAGATGCTCCACTATCTACAAAAATCTCACAAAAAATGTTCTTGCTCTCTAGCGCCACCCTAGCCGGCAGGACAAAACGGGAACTACAAGCAAACGGAAAACCTTCAATTTCCACATCAATCTTGCCAATGGTAACAGATGGAACATTTTTAAAGGATTTTTTCCTTTTTGTTTCTTTATTACTCTCAAAAAACTGCCTGAATCTGCTAGAGGGACAACCATTTGCCAAATGATTTATACCTCCACAACAGAAACAAACCTTCTCATGAGGGCTGAATCTTCTATTGTTAGAGGCAATCAAACCCAGCTGCATGGGCTCCTGCTCAGAAGGGGTTGACAGCGACTTAGACCCCTGTGCACAGAATGAGACCTCCGCACTGTCCTTGGACTGAGTATGACAGGAAGGAGTGATCTCTCCTCTCTTTTTAAGACGCCTGTCAATATGAACGGCCCGAGACATGGCAGAGTCCAAGGAGGTAGGCCTCTCATGAAAGGCAAATGCATATTTAAATCCCTCTGAAAGACAATGGGAAAATTGACTTCGGAGTGCAGCATCATTCCAACCAGTATCAGCTGCCCATCTCCGAAATTCTGAACAGTATATCTCTGCGGATTGTTTACCCTGACATAACAGACGTAGTCTAGACTCAGCCAGAGCAACACGATCCGGATCATCATATATCTGACCCAGGGCTAAAAAGAATTCATCCACTGAACGGAGGGGCCGTGCCCCCACCGGCAGCGAAAAGGCCCAGGACTGAGCGTTATCCATGAGCTGCGATATGATGATCCCCGCCCTCCGTTCCTCATCACCAGAGGAATAGGGAAGTAGGCGGAAATGGAGTTTGCAAGCCTCTCTAAAACGCACAAAATTCTCACTTCCCCCGGAGAACGTATCCGGGAGCAAGATCTTAGGCTCAGAACAAGCTCCATGAACGCAAGCTGAACCGGTCACTTGAAACTGAGAAAGAGTCTTACAGAGATCTGCTACCTCCAATGAAAGACCCTGCATGCGTTCAGTCAAAAGTGAAACCGGATCCATGCTTGAGACGGTTTTGGCGGTTTATAATGTCACGGAAGGTGTGCAGGAAATTAGAAAACACAAAATGAATATATGACTCACTGGATCCCAAAACTAAGGAACAAAAAGGGAGAGCCCTGTATCAGACCTGGCTCTCTCCCTGACTGCTCAACCTAAGCAAAAATCCCAATGGTAGATGATCGCATATCCTCGTACCTCGACTGTATAACACCTGAACACCCTATAATAGTGAGGGGACACGACCACCGGCTCCCTACTCTAGATACGGAGAGAGTCAGGGTCACCTGGGATCCAGCAAACAGAAAGACACAAAAAAATGAACAAAACTTATCTTGTAGAAGACTCAGAAGTAGGAACAACATGCACACACTCCAGGAAGTTGTATAAACCGCAAAGTGATGCACTATGGGAAAAGGATTTAAAGGGATGCAATCAGTGCAACTACCTGACAGCTGAGAGAGGCTAACGAGATGAGAAAATGAAAGCAAAACAAAGGAACCTCAAGGAGGAGGTTCTAGACGTCTGTCAGAGCTTCTCAGATGTCTGGTGGTGACACCTGGAGGGGAAGGATTTGAACCTTGCTTCCTTGCTGTTGGCATTGCTGGACATGACCAAGAACAAGACCTTTGCCTGCGGGGACGTTTCGGTGTTCCTTAAAGCGAAGGATCCCCGTCTCAACCATAAGCTGTCCCTGCCCGAGTTCATGCTGGAATTCAGCGTGTACAGAGACGTTGTCTGTTCGGTGGCGCCCAACAGGAGGGAGGAGTGGGACCTGTATCTGTACCGAGTGGTGGAGTTGGGTCACAGGTATGGTGGTTGGGTGTTCTATGACTACCACAGGTATTTTTCGGCTAAGGCAGCGGCCACCTTGGCTCAGTTCCAAGTTGTGACCAACTGAGGCCGCGTGGACATGGAGCTGTTCTGCCGTCATTTTGCAGGTTTAAGAACGCCGGTGTGTGCCATCTGCCAGTCCTCCTCCCATGCCACAACTTGGTGTCCCTCCGCCGAGATCCCGTCTATCCCGGGTTCTTCCAGATCAGCTGCAGCCTCTCTCCCGAATCCTAAGCAGGCGGTGCAGCTGGATAAATTGGGTAGGCCCATACATTTTTTGGGCAAGGCCCAGATATGCAACAACTTCAATCATACCGCCTGTAACTTTGGGCAATGCCGCCTCCTGCACATCTATGCCTTGTGCTTTTGGGCCCACCCCAAATCGGCTTGTACCTTGCGGCAGGGTGATTCAGCGTGACTAAGCAGGGTTGACGTGGGGTTCCTGAGTCACTGTCTGGTGGGTCACCCGTCCCCGTCTTTCCGTGACTTCCTGGTACAGGGGTTCACCCTGGGGTTCCACATGGGGTTCATTACCTTGCCGACCTCCTCTTTTGAGTGCAGAAATATGCTGTCATCCTTCCTGGATCCAGACGAAGTTGACAGATTGCTGGCTCAGGAGCTGGAAAAGGGTTTTCTTATTGGTCCCTTTGTCGCCCCCTCTTTCCGAACTTGGAGGGTGAGCCCTATTGGATTGGTCAGAGGTAAATTTTCCAATAAACCCCTCTTAACTACTTAAGGACCACAGGTTTATACCCCCCTAGTGACCAGGCCCTTTTTTACAAATTTGCACTCCACAAATTTAGCGGTTTATTGCTCGGTCATGCAACTTACCACCCAAATGAATTTTTTCTAATTTTCTTCTCACTAATAGAGCTTTCATTTGGTGGTATTTCATTGCTGCTGACATTTTTACTTTTTTTGTTATTAATCGAAATTGTACGATTTTTTTGCAAAAAAATGACATTTTTCACTTTCAGTTGTAAAATTTTGCAAAAAAAACGACATCCATATATAAATTTTTCGCTAAATGTATTGTTCTACATGTCTTTGATAAAAAAAAATGTTTGGGTAAAAAAAAAATGGTTTGGGTAAAAGTTATAGCGTTTACAAACTATGGTACAAAAATGTGAATTTCCGCTTTTTGAAGCAGCTCTGACTTTCTGAGCACCTGTCATGATTCCTGAGGTTCTACAATGCCCAGACAGTAGAAAACCCCCACAAATGACTCCATTTCGGAAAGTAGACACCCTAAGGTATTCACTGATGGACATAGTGTGTTCATAGAACTTTTTATTTTTTGTCACAAGTTAGCAGAAAATGATGTTTTTTTTCTTTATTTTTTTTTTCTTACAAAGTCTCATATTCCACTAACTTGTGACAAAAATTTAAAACTTCCATGAACTCACTATGCCCATCACAAAATACCTTGGGGTGTCTTTTTTCCAAAATGGGGTCACTTGTGGGGTAGTTATACTGCCCTGGCATTTTAGGGGCCCAGATGCGTGAGAAGAAGTTTGAAATAAAAATCTGTAAAAAATGACCGGTGAAATCCGAAAGGTGCTCTTTGGAATGTGTGCCCCTTTGCCCACCTAGGCTGCAAAAAAGTGTCACACATGTGGTATCGCCATACTCAGGAGAAGTTGGGGAATGTGTTTTGGGGTGTCATTTTACATATACCCATGCTGGGTGAGAGAAATATCTTGGCAAAAGACAACATTTCCCATTTTTTTTATACAAAGTTGGCATTTGACCAAGATATTTATCTCAGTGTAAGCTGATTGGATGCTTTTCCTGTTCGTCTGCTAGCAGCTATCCGCGAGGTTCCAGTTTGGTGTACTATTTTGTATCTAGTTCGGGAGGTTGGTGTTCTGCAGTAGCTGTGCCTGTCTCTCAGAAAGGGGCATATCGCCTAAACGGATTTTAACCCCTTGTCTGCTGAAACGGTCCGTTACATTGGTGGCAAGCAGCGGGATCGTTCCTACAGCCAGAAGGACAGCTACAGGAGCCACTATTTCTGTGGATTCTACAATTTAAGGGCAACGCATGTCCCAGTACAGCGACCCTAAAAGCAACAGGATGGAACCAGCAGTGTTATACGAGGAGGAGGACCTGGATGGCCGGGATGCATTAAGGAAAGGCATCTGGTACCAGGCCCTGGATAATGTACAATACCAGCGGGGTGAGAGTCTCCCTAGTGAAGAGCAGCGGTTGTAGAAGCAAGTGGCCCTGCGGATGCCCTTCCTGGGAGAGCAGCCCCTGGAGGAATGGGTGAAGGAACTAGAGCACCGGGTATGGCAGGAGCTATGGCTGGAGGATGCCTACCAGGCGCTTTGGTGGTATGTGGCACAGTTTATACCCTGGACAGCTGAGCATGACAAGCCAGAGGGAGAGGAGTTTGATGGTCCTGGCTTGTTATTGGAGTCCTTTGCAGAGCCTGACTTCGGGAGCCCTGCACAGTCCAGACTTCAGGACATTTTCTATGAGAGGGAGGCTATGCATGAGTGGGATGACCCCCATGAGGTAGAGAAAGTCCTGGCTCACCTAGCAACCCTGGAGTGGGAACTGGAGCAGGACTACCGAGATCTCTTCTACTCCATTGGGAAGGCTCAGCAGGACAGTAAGGTGACAGACCCAGATCCAGACCCATTCAGCTGGGCAGATATTGTAGAGCGTTACTGGGAAGGACCCCAGGTGGCCGGTAGAGATGGGACCGAGGTCTCTCCACCGGTCCTGCAGGGTATTGGGAGCCCAGCCTCCCTCCCCAGCGGCAGGCTGAGTTACAGGGGGCAGAAGTAGTTGTTCCTGCCCCCCAGCAGCAGAGTGATATGCCGGGAAGGCAGTGTGAAATGCAGGGAGAGGAGAGCCATGTCCTCGCTCCCCAGTGGCAGGCTGAGTTACAGGGGGCAGAGGTAGTTGTTCCTGACCCCCAGCAGCAGCATGATTTGTTGGGAACTGGGAGCCTAGTCTCCATTCCCCAGCGGCAGCCTAACGCACCAGGGGGAGACAGTAAGCACCAAAACTGTGCAGATGGAACCGTGGTCTCTGCACTCACAGCACAGGGGGTAGGGACAGTCGGTCCTGTCCCCCAGCAACAGGGCTGTTTAGCCAAAGAGGAGACAGTCGGTTAACCCCTCCAACAACCAGATCTCCAGCCATCTCCACAGGGATACCAGGAAGAGGAGGTAAGCGAGCCCTCCCCTTCCCAGCTACTTCCCAACCGAGTTCTGGGGGCAGTGGATGAGCCTGCAATACCCACTGATCCCTTCCCAGCGGAAGAGCTGGCATCAGGGCAGAGAGCCGCTAGCCTCTGCTCCACCGACCGCCTTGTTACAGGACTGGCTTGTACCCCCCTCACGCCAGCAGAAGAGCTGGCATCAGGGCAGAGCGCAGTTGGCCTCTGCCCTCCCCTATCCTATTGTCCAGAGACTGACTTCCCACAGGCATCCCCAGCGGAAGAGCTGGCATCTGGGCAGAGCGCAGTCGGCCTCTGCTCACCAAGTACCTACAGCTCCAAGCTGGAGAACTACAAAGCAAGGAGTAGCAGATGCCCACTCAACAGCTGGGGACATACAGAACAGAGCCAGGCCCTAAGATTCAACAGGTCCAGTATTGGGTTGTGGGTGGGCGTCCAGACTAACTCAGGTACCGACCGGCGTGAGGTCAGGTATCTGGTTAGTCTTCCCTGGGGCGGGAGATGTGTGGCGAAACCAACCTCGCCACTGGGTTTTGAAGAGGGCTGTTTAAAAGCCTCTTGCCTCAGGATTATGGCCCATAGTAACTTTAAAGGAGAAGACAGACCGGCCGCACAGCTTAAATCTGTCTGTGGAATTGTATTTTATGTTATTATACGTTCGGTTAAATTGTATGTTATGTGAGGGTACCCAGATAGCTAATATTATTGTATTCGTGTATTCTGAGTGCCATTCACCTAATAATATGCACTCAGACTTGAGCTATCTGGGGATATGTTAAATGTCTGTGTTTGCTGTGGGGGTGTGCCATTGTGTGTTTAAATGGTGATGTCTGTCCTGTTGTCTCCACATGTGTATTGGTGATCTCCCTTTGTCCTGAGAGATAATTGGATTGCCTTCGGTTGTCTCCGGGACAGAGAGGAGGAAACCATGATGCATTGTGGGGATGTGTTGTATCTGTCCTGTGTCGCAGTCTCCCTTCTGGTCCTCTGGGGGCATGAACGATTGGTTGCTGTATTTACATTGTATGTGTTGTAAATTACTGATTGGTTGTATTTCAAAACCCTGTGGGCGGACCTGTATTTGCAACAACTGTAATAAAAACCAGGCTGGGTGTGCCAGCACGTCAGAGCACTGCTTGACCCTCAACACGGAGCCTTGTCTCGTTATTGGGGGATTCCCTTTATGCTGTTAGAGACTGATTGCCAGGAGTGTAAGCTGATTGGATGCTTTTCCTGTTCGTCTGCTAGCAGCTATCCGCGAGGTTCCAGTTTGGAGTGCTATTTTGTATCCAGTTCGGGAGGTTGGTGTTCTGCAGTAGCTGTGCCTGTCTCTCAGAAAGGGGCATATCGCCTAAACGGATTTTAACCCCTTGTCTGCTGAAACGGTCCGTTACATATTTATCTCATCCAGCATGGGTATATGTAAAATGACACCCCAAAACACATTCCCCAACTTCTCCTGAGTACGGCAATACCACATGTGTGACACTTTTTTGCAGCCTAGAGGGCATTTTTAGACATTTGGATCCCAGACTTCTTCTCACGCTTTAGGGCCCCTAAAAAGCCTGGGCAGTATAAATCCCCCTCATGTGACCCCATTTTAAAAAGAAAGAAGATAACCCAAGGTATTCAATGAGGGGCATGGCGAGTTCATAGATTTTTTTTTTTTTGGCATAAGTTAGTGGAAATTTAAAACTTTCATGGACTCAATATGAACGGCACAGAAAAAATGAACGGCACAGATTTCTTCATCTCATCGATCAATGTGGATGAAAAAATCTCTGCCCCCCAAAAAAAGGAGGGAAAAGCCGTCTGCCAGGACATAGGAGCTCCGCCCAACATCCATACCCACTTAGCTCGTATGCCCTGGCAAACCCGATTTCTCCATTCACATCAATCGATGTGGATGAATAAATCATTGCCGGGATTTTTTATATTTTTTTTATATATATAAAGTGTTTGCCAAAGTATATGAACACCGCCACCTCCTCAGCTCATATGCCTCAGCAAACGTATCTTTTACTGCAGAGGAGAAATCTCGTCTTGCAGCGCCGCATACACCGACTTGTGTGTAATCTGACAGCAGCGCAATGCTTCTGTCAGAATGCACATCAGTGCTGCAGCTACTTGATCGCTTGGTCCACCTAGAAGGTAAAAAAAAAAAAAAAAAACAGGCCGCAACGCAATAAATTTATTAACATCAACTTTAGAGAACATTAACTTTTATAAACTTTTGAAACAGAACAATAACTTTTTCGCTTACCGGTGATTTTTTTTTTTTTTTTTACCTTTAATGGACAAACCTTTCCTTCCCCATGGGACAATGTGCAAAGCGCAAATCGCCCAGATATGTGGCGAAGTACATTATGCACTTTGTCCCAGGTGAAAGGAGAGGTTTGTGGCAGCTCTGTGTGAAAGGGCCCTAAGACCCCTGTGTGCCTGTCCTGTGTACGCAATCCCTATGCTAATAGTGTACCTGAGTGTGGAACTTGCGGAAACACTCCCCTATGCATAGGGCAGGCTGGTCAGGACAGTCAGGACAAAAAAAGGCGGTGTCACGCCTTATTCCACCCCTGCTACAGACACGAGATCTTTTTCTTGGGGAACGTTGAGTTGGGGTACCAGGATAAACAGACGGGAAGTGTCTGCCATGTAGCCGGCTCACTACATCAGGGGCCGGCTCACTACATCAGGGCCTTAGGGCACGGACCCTCCTGGATACAGGATTTCCGAAATGATCTCTGTGACGGTAGTAGAAAATATCCCCGTCAAGCATTCCCTTCTTCCCATGAAAGAAAATCACCCAATATTCCACGAGTAGGAATATCCCTGGAATCGCTGAATAATCCACACATGAGTCAAAACTTAATGCTGGAACCAAATAAGACTCTTTACTGGCGCACAGAACTCACAATTTATGCAGCATAAAACTCCTCCTCTGGGCTAGGCTATATAATTGAGTTTTAACAATACACACAGCTCAATTGTCTGCTGTCCAGAACATTTACAATTTTTAACACTTTCAGAATACAGACAGCTCAATTGTCTGCTGGCCAGAACATTTACAATTTTTAACACTTTCAGAAAAGTACTTTCTATCCCACATACAAACATAATTTCAACCTCCCTATTCGGTACATGAATACATTCATTCTTGACATTTGGAACCGAACAATATAGACCTTAAAATAGCAGGGAGAGAATTAAACTGAAGCATATAGGCAATTGCATCAAAGTCCTTCACAATCTCTTCCTGGAATTTTAGGAAGGATCCTGTGCTCCCAGCCTTACTGTAGAGAACAAAACTATTGTACATCGCCAATTGGATCAAATAAACAGACACCTTCTTATACCAGCGTCTGGTTCTGCGGGAAACTAAATAGGGAGCCAACATCTGGTCATTGAAGTCCACCCCTCCCATGTGAAGGTTATAGTCGTGGACAGAGAGGGGTTTCACAATGACTCCAGTTGCCCTTTCAATTTGTACAGTCGTGTCTGTGTGAATTGTGGACAGAAGGTAAACGTCCCTCTTGTCCCTCCACTTCACCGCAAGCAGTTCTTGGTCACACAAGGCAGCCCTCTCCCCCCGTGCAAGTCGGGTACTAACGAGCCGTTGGGGGAAGCCCCGGCGACTAGGTCGCGCGGTGCCACAGCATTGAATTCCGACTATATGTAAGTGCCGAAAGAGGGCCACGCTTGAGTAAAAATTGTCCACGTATAAGTGGTACCCCTTGTGGAATAAGGGTGACACCAAGTCCCACACAATCTTGCCACTGCTCCCCAGGTAGTCAGGACATCCGACCGGCTCCAGTTTTGAGTCTTTTCCCTCATAGACCCTAAAACGATATGTATAGCCTGTGGCCCTTTCACAGAGCTTATACAGTTTGACCCCTGTAACGGACCGTTTCAGCAGACAAGGGGTTAAAATCGGTTTAGGCGATATGCCCCTTTCTGAGAGACAGGCACAGCTACTGCAGAACACCAACCTCCCGAACTGGATACAAAATAGCACTCCAAACTGGAACCTCGCAAATAGCTGCCGGCAGACGAACAGGAAAAGCATACAATCGGCTTACACTCCTGGCAATCAGTCTCCAACAGCATACAGGGAATCCCCCCAATAACGAGACAAGGATCCGTGTTGAGGGTCAAGCAGTGCTCTGACGTGCTGGCACACCCAGCCTGGTTTTTATTACAGTTGTTGCAAATACAGGTCCGCCCACAAGGCGTATGCAGAACTCTGACATGGGGTCGGGTACGCCTGACCGTAGCAGGGACCTCAACCTCGTCATCTTCGCTAGCGGGTAGAGTGCCACTGCTGTCTACAGGTTCATATTCTGAACCACTGGATTCAGCGGATAAGGCCACTGCTTTCATCCATCACGGTCAGAATCCTGTAGGCCTCTTCAGCGGAATACCCCTGTTTGACATTTTGGGTTCACTAAATTTAGGGGGTATTCCTCTGAGACTACCCGGGAAAAAGAGCAAACCTACCTAGTAAAAAGGAGTGCTTGCGAAGTAAAGCTGTGATCGCTAATAAAGATCCAAAAAGCTCAAAAGTGATCTTTTATAGCGGCGCAGCGATTTTACGGTGTTTTTGCAGTGATCAGAAAAAAAATAATTCTGTCACTGCGGTGGGGCGGACTGAACGCAAGTGTGCGCACAAGATCAGGCCTGATAGGGCGAACACTGCGTTTTTTGTAGAACCTAAGGTGACCCTAATGTACTTATATAGATCTGATTGCGATCAGTATTGATCACTTACAGATACTATATAATACTAGTGCTGATTTGCGACAGCGATTACGCTGATCAGCGACAAATCAGTGACTGCGGTGCGGTGGGCTGGGCGCTAAACTACCTAGCAAGTACAAACCGGATTCCAAAAAAGTTGGGACACTAAACAAATTGTGAATAAAAACTGAATGCAATGATGTGGAGATGGCAAATGTCGATATTTTATTTGTAATAGAACGTAGATGACAGATCAAATGTTTAATCCGAGTAAATGTATCATTTTAAAGGAAAAATAAGTTGATTCAAAATTTCACGGTATCAACAAATCCCCAAAAAGTTGGGACAAGTAGCAATAAGAGGCTGGAAAAAGTAAATTTGAGCATAACGAAGAGCTGGAAGACCAATTAACATTAATTAGGTCAATTGGCAACATGATTGGGTATATAAAGAGCTTCTCGGAGCGGCAGTGTCTCTCAGAAGCCAAGATGGGTAGAGGATCACCAATTCCCACAACGTTGCGCAGAAAGATAGTGGAGCAATATCAGAAAGGTGTTACCCAGCGAAACATTGCAAAGACTTTGCATCTATCATCATCAACTGTGCATAACATCATCCGAAGATTCAGAGAATCTGGAACAATCTCTGTGCGTAAAGGTCAAGGCCGTAAAACCATACTGGATGCCCGTGATCTCCGGGCCCTTACACGACACTGCACCACAAACAGGAATGCTACTGTAAAGGAAATCCCAGAATGGGCTCAGGAATACTTCCAGAAACCATTGTCAGTGACCACAATCCACCGTGCCATCCACCGCTGCCAGCTGAAACTCTACAGTGCAAAGAAGAAGCCATTTCTAAGCAAGACCCACAAGCTCAGGCGTTTTCACTGGGCCAGGGGTCATTTACAATGGAGTGTGGCAAAATGGAAGACTGCTCTGTGGTCAGACGGGTCACGATTCAAAGTTCTTTTTGAAAATCTGGGACGCCATGTCATCCTGACCAAAGAGGACAAGGACAACCCAAGTTGTTATCAACGCTCAGTTCAGAAGCCTGCATCTCTGATGGTATGGGGTTGCATCAGTGCGTGTGGCATGGGCAGCTTGCATGTCTGGAAAGGCACCATCAATGCAGAAACATATATTCAGGTTCTAGAACAACATCTGCTCCCATCCAGACGTCATCTCTTTCAGGGAAGACCCTGCATTTTTCAACAAGATAATGCCAGACCACATTCTGCATCAATCACAACATCATGGCTGCGTAGGAGAAGGATCCGGGGACTGAAATGGCCGGTCTGCAGTCCAGATCTTTCACCTATAGAGAACATTTGGCGCATCATAAAGAGGAAGGTGCAACAAAGAAGGCCCAAGACGATGGAACAGTTAGAGGCCAGTATTAGACAAGAATGGGAGAGCATTCCTATTTCTAAACCTGAGAAACTGGTCTCCTCGGTCCCCAGACGTCTGTTGAGTTTTGTAAGAAAAAGGGGAGATGCCACACAGTGGTGAAAATGACCTTGTCCCAACTTTTTGGGGATTTGTTGACACCCTGAAATTCTAATTCAACATATTTTTCCCTTAAAATGGTTCATTTTCTCAGTTTAAACTTTTGTTCCGTGATTTATGTTCTATTCTGAATAAAATATTAGAAGTTGGCACCTCCACATCATTGAATTCAGTTTTTATTCACAATGTGTATAGTGTCCCAACTTTTTGGGAATCCGGTTTGTAGCTAACTACCTGGCAGGGATGAGGGACCCTTACAGGGGGGGTGATCAATGACAGGGGGGTGGATAAGGGGGTGATCAGGGAGTCCAATATGGGTGATCAGGTGCTAAATAAGGGGTTAATAAATGACAGGCTAATATCTAATGTGTAGTGTGGTGATTTGGTGCTACTTACAGAGCTGCCTGTGTCCTCTGGTGGTCGATCCAAGCAAAAGGGACCACCAGAGGACCAGGCAGCAGTTATATCAGACGCTATTTTCAAAATAGCATCTGACATAACCATTTCATTGGTCGATTCAAAAATCCACAGCCTGCCAGCCAATGATCGCGGCCGGCAGGCTGCAGATGAACTTGTAAACTCCTGTGAGCGCGCGTTCACAGGAAATCTCGGCTCACGCCAGATGACGCCAATCGGCGTTAGTGTGACCTGGGAGCGCCGCAGCACTGACGCCTTTCAGCGTTAGTGTGACGGGAGGAGGTTAATTTATGATTTGTCTGCGCCTCACTCATCCAGTGTGTCTAGTTTGAATTCGCTGATCCCGTCAGAGGAGTTTTCACTTAAATACTCCTCTGTGGATCATGCGATTCAGACAATCATTCGGGCAGGCAGGGGTGCCTGGTTGTCCAAAGTGGACATTTCAGACGCTTTTAAGCTTCTCCCGATCAAGCCTTCTCTTTGGCAGTGGCACGGTGTCAAGTGGAGAGACGGGTATTACTTTGCCACGAAGCTTACTTTTGGTTCTAAGAGTAGCCCGTGGCTGTTTGACAGGTTCGCCCGGTCTTTGAATTGGATTCTCACCAATGTGGTGGGCTGCCTGTCGGTAATCCACTACCTGGATGACTTTCTTCTGGTTGAGAATCCGGCTCGGCCCTTTGTGGATCTGCTGTCACTGCTGGCCGTTTTCGCCAAATTGAATGTCCCTGTAGAGGCCCATAAGATGGAGGGTCCGGATACTGCTGTCATATTTTTGGGTGTACGGTTGGACATGCTGTGCATGCAGGCCAGTTTACCCCATGATAAATTGGACAGGATCAGGCTCGCCAGCCGCACCATGCTCTGGGCCTGCTCTGTCACCAGAAGGGAGCTGCAGTCTTTGCTAAGCATGCTTAATTTTGCCATGTAGATTATACTGCAGGACAGGTCCTTCATCTACAGATTGCTTGTGCTGCTGCCTTCGGCTCCTGATGCAGAGTCCTTGGTTCACTTGGACCCATGCGCACGAGCGGACCTGGCGATGTGGGAGGAGTTTCTCAGTCGGTGGAATGGTGTGTCCATGTTTATCCCACAGGCCTCGGTGGATTCGCCTTGTGTGGTTACTGATGCCGCAGCCTCAAGGGGCTGCGCGGCCATTTTTGGCCCCCACTGGCTAGCAGCCCCCTGGTCGGAAGAGGTTTTGGAGATTCCGAATTTTCAAGGACCTCTTCCCTTTTTGAAATTTACCCTATCGTGGCTGCGGCCACAGTTTGGGGACACTTGAAGTCGGGTCAAACAGTAACGTTTCTCACTGATAATCAGACTACCTCCAATATCATCACTAAAGGCAGATCCAAGTCCCTAGTCATTATGTCCTTCCTGAGGAGGCTAGTATGGTTGTCTTTGCAACATAGTTTCAATATAGCCTGTTTGTTTATGCCCGGGAGGGGAAACACTGCTGCGGACGCACTGTCACGATTTAATTTCCCCCCTTTTTTTCCAACAGCATCTAGAGGCAGACGTTACAGCCACTCTGGTGCCACCTTTCTCTCTGCTAATTCTGGACTGACCTCTCATTCGGCACCGCCTGCTACATCATTGAGAAGTCGTTATCCGAGAAGACAAGGCGGGATTACTCCTCAGCCTGGCTCAGGTTTCTAGAATTTTAGGAGAGGTACCCGAGACTAGACTCAGGCAACATCATATACATACTGTCATTTGTATTGTATTGCTACACCAACCTGGGTCTTTCACATAGTACCATCAAGCTGTATTTAGTGGGGGTGCAACGTCACATGTCCCTCCGGGACCCCGACAGGCCATGTCTCTTTTCAGCGCATCCGGTTAAGGCCATACTCAGGGGAATGGAGAAGCTGCAGCCAGGGCGAAGACTCACCGGCCTTTCCGTTACGGTGGGCATTTTCTGGGATCTTGATCGAGGGCTGTTGCAGGCACCTTTCGGTGTACTGCCCAGCCTGGTTTTGAAGGCGGCAATCTACTTAGCCTTCTACGGGTTTCTAAGGCCCGGAGAGTTCACGGTTACCAGGCCGCAGGGTCACACTCTTGCCAGGAGACAGCTGGTTCGTCCCCCCACCTTCATATCACTTTGTTTGGAACACTCAAAGACACTGCAACCTGGCAAAAGCATGGAGGTCAAGTACTTCCCTTCACAGAATGCCTGGTGTCCAGTCAGAGTTCTGGACCAGCTGCTAGCTGCTCTCGGTCATTCCTCTCCGGACTGTCCCCTGTTGCCTTTCTCAGGAGGTCCGCTCAGTTCCGCACATTTTATTAGATATGTCCGCTGTGGCGAAACCAACCTCGCCACTGGGTTTTGGAGAGGCCTGTTTACCAGCCTCTTGCCTCAGGATTATGGCCTTTTAAGATACTTTTACTAACTTTTAAACCCCTGAAACTATTCAAGTGAATTTTGGATAAGTTTGTCCCCATGTTATACTGGTTAAATTGATATAAGTTATATGTATGTACAATGTAAACTCACAAAGTTGTAACAAATTATAAGAAGTGTAACTTTTCAGCGTAGAAGATAGCTGAGTAGATACAGAAATTGACTCAATTATCTCCTAGACAGAGGGGAGGAATATGCTGGGTGTGTTTCTATTGTCCCATTGTGCCATTGTCCCATTGTGTGTTTAAATGGTGATTTCTGTCCTGTTGTCTCCACATGTGTATTGGCGATTTCCCTTTGTCCTGAGAGATAATTGGATTGCTCCTCGGGTGTCTCCAGGGCAGAGAGGAGGAAACCATGATGCATTGTGGGGATGTGTGGTGTCTGTATCCTGAATTGCTACATATCTGTCCTGTGTCCGATTGGTTGTTGTACTTACATTGTATGTGTTGTAATATATTGATTGGTTGTATTTCAAAACCCTATGGGCAGTACTACGTTTGTGGATTGTGAATAAAAGAGGCTGTACGTGCAGGTACAGTCAGAGAATGCTTTTATACCTTCATGAAGTTTTTGGCTCATGTTTGGGGAATGCGATAACTACACTCTTGGGGATTGCTATATCACAATACTCCCCTGAGTATAAGCTCTTGTAAGAGCTTGTTCCTGGTTCCTGTCTCTGCATTTAGGAGAGGTTCACTCACTGGAGCCTGGAGCCTTGTCGTAGGTCCAGGGTGGGTAGGAGACAGCGAGACCTCCACCAAGCTTCGGCGGTTCATGGGGTCTGCAGCACTGACCCTGTCAAGTGGAGTGCTTGGAGTCCTCTGGAAGCACTAGGAGCATCTATCGACGGAGGTACCCGGTCGGGGTGCTAGGCAATCCGTTACATTGGTGGCAAGCAGTGCGAGGAGAAGCAGCTAAGAGACACTGGTAACGTGTGGAGTTACAAATTGAGGGCAACGCTAGCACTCGTGCAGAGCCCCTGGGAGCAGAGGTATCCAGCGACTTGGAGCAGACAAGTATGGAAGGCTCTGAAGATGACTGGCTGGCCGAGGTGAGGCAGCGAGTGGCCCAGTATGGAGATAATGTGTCCATGGATATATGCCATGCCATCTGGAACCAGGTCACAGCCAAGCGACACGCAAGGATGGAACAAGAATTCCGACTGGCGAAAGAGAGAGAAATTGCCCAGCGGAAGGAGTGTTACAGCAGCCGAGCAGAGGCTGCATCCGAGGAGGTTAGCAGTCTCCCCCTGAGGCGGCCAGAGGAACCCGAAGTAGGGGTCCTCATAGACTGGTCCTGTGAGGAATCACAACAGGCAGGTGGAGACGGGACCGAGGGCTCTCCACCGGGATGCTGGGCAGCTGGCCCAGACCCTCAGCAGCAGCCGGAGTTGCCAGGTGTGGACGCAGGTGGTCCTTACTCGCAAATGTTGAGGGACCTCACAGACTGGTCCTGGGAGGACCCACAGATAGCAGGTGGAGATGGGGCCGAGGTCTCTATACCGGCCCTACAGGGATGCTTGGCCGCCTGCCCAGATCTCCAACAGCAGTGCATATCACAGGGAGAGGAGACAACCAGTCTCTCTCCCCAGCGGCAACCTGAGTTCCAGGGGGAGGAGATGCGGGGTCCCTCTGCCTTACAGCAACCAGAGTCCTGGGGAGGAGAGGCAACCGGCCTCACCTTCCACCAGCAGCCAGAGATACTGGGAAAAGAGGAACACAAGCCCCTCTGCACAGGCGCAGATGAGATCGCGGACTCGGTGGTAGTCCTACAGGGATGCTGGACGGTCGGTCCAGATCTCCATCCATCTCCACAGGGATACCAGGAGGAGGAGGTAAGCGAGCCCTCCCCTTCCCAGCTACTTCCCAACCGAGTTCTGGGGGCAGGGGATGAGCCTGCGATACCCACTGATCCCTTCCCAGTGGAAGAGCTGGTATCCGGGCAGAGCGCCGCTAGCCCCTGCTCCACCGACCCCCTTGTTACAGGGCTGGCTTGCACCCCCTCACCCCAGCAGAAGAGCTGGCATCTGGGCAGAACGCAGTCGGCCTCTGCCCTCCCCTATCCTCTTCTCCAGAGCCGGACTTCCCATAGGCATTCTCAGCGGAAGAGCTGGCATCTGGGCAGAGCGCAGTCGGCCTCTGCTCACCAAGTACCTACAGCTCCAAGCTGGAGAACCACAAGGAAGCAAGGAGTAGCAGATGCCCACTCAACAGCTGGGGACATACAGAACAGAGCCAGGCCCCAAGATTAAACAGGTCCAGTATTGGGTTGTGGTTGGACTGCCAGACTAACTCAGGTACTGACCGTGATGTCAGGTATCTGGTTAGTCTTCCCTGGGAGGGGGAGATGTGTGGCGAAACCAACCTCGCCACTGGGTTTTGGAGAGGCCTGTTTACCAGCCTCTTGCCTCAGGATTATGGCCCTTTAAGATACTTTTACTAACTTTTAAACCCCTGAACCTATTCAAGTGAATTTTGGATAGGTTTGTCCCCAAGTTATACTGGTTAAATTGATATAAGTTATATGTATGTACAATGTAAACTCACAAAGTTGGAACAATTTATAAGAAGTGTAACTTTTCAGCGTAGGAGATAGCTGAGTAGATACAGAAATTGAATCAATTATCTCCTAGACAGAGGGGAGGAATATGCTGGGTGTGTTTCTATTGTCCCATTGTGCCATTGTCCCATTGTGTGTTTAAATAGTGATTTCTGTCCTGTTGTCTCCACATGTGTATTGGCGATTTCCCTTTGTCCTGAGAGATAATTGGATTGCTCCTCGGGTGTCTCCAGGGCAGAGAGGAGGAAACCATGATGCATTGTGGGGATGTGTGGTGTCTGTATCCTGAATTGCTACATATCTGTCCTGTGTCCGATTGGTTGCTGTACTTACATTGTATGTGTTGTAATATATTGATTGGTTGTATTTCAAAACCCTGTGGGCAGTACTATGTTTGTGGATTGTAAATAAAAGAGGCTGTACGTGCAGGTACAGTCAGAGGCTGCTTTTATACCTTCATGAAGTTTTTGGCTCATGTTTGGGGAATGCGATAACTACACTCTTGGGGATTGCTATATCACAATACTCCCCTGAGTATAAGCTCTTGTAAGAGCTTGTTCCTGGTTCCTGTCTCTGCATTTAGGAGAGGTTCACCCACTGGAGCCTGGAGCCTTGTCGTAGGTCCAGGGTGGGTAGGAGACGGCGAGACCTCCACCAAGCTTCGGCGGTTCGTGGGGTCTGCAGCGCTGACGGTGTCAAGTGGAGTGCTTGGAGTCCTCTGGAAGCACTAGGAGCATCTATCAACGGAGGTACCCGGTCGGGGTGCTAGGCGATCCGTTACATCCGTCCTCCTAGCCAACAGGGGTCTCAACCCAGAGCAATATTTCGGGCATTCCTTCAGGATAGGGGCAGCTTCTGCAGCATCTAGGCAAGGTGTTCCAGTGCACGTCATTAATCAGTTGGGAAGGTGTAGTTCAGGGTGTTATGGTAGGTATGTGCCTGATCCACAGCTGGAAATGGCGCAGGCATTCTCCAAACTTCTGCTGTAGTTGTTACTTTAATAAATGTATTCCCTTTTCTACTGAGTGTTTTTTGGCCCCTTATTGCATACTGACCATATGCACACCTCAGGTCAAGGTTAGGTAGGGCCATCACCTGCATGGTACAGGTACGTATCAGTGGAGCTCAGACTACAAATATATTTACAGAAAAAATTACTATTTAAGACAATAATTCACGACAGTTAAAATAAACGGAATAACGGATGAAAAGTATAGTTCGGTTTCTCTGGTTCAGTCCTTGAAGTTGTACAATCCGATTAGTACAATATCAGTGGACCCTGATCACTGACATTCAGAATGCAATAAATCCAGGTGGTAAGGCAGGGCCCTCACCATATCCTGCCAGCATCTTTTAACAGTTCTCAAACAGGAGGTGCCAGCAATTCTGCCCACCAATTGTACCAACGTGTGGGCAGGGCCGAGAAGGTGTCATCAAGGTTGATGACCCAGCTAGGGCCAGCCCAGAATGTCATTATTTTGGCGGAGCCCACAACTCAGTGGAACCACTAAATACAGCTATGACATTCAGGTATTAATGACCATGATTTTACAAGTCTAACAAGACCAAACTTGACACTGCTGGGACTTTTGGTTCCCCAGGATGGCTTAAAGCTGGCTTGTCAGCCTTTCAAAGGCACAGGGACGTACTGTTCGGTTCCTCTGTGACCGCAATGATCCACCGAGGCTGAATCCGGACTTAGTCAGCGCAGATTATGCATGCAACCCGAGATATGAAAAAATGAAAATTTTTGAGTTCCTAAAAGGTCGACAGGAGGTTGCTTTCACATCTCCCCAGTATCCTGCTGAGACTGTAGTCAGAAGGTCTGACTCATGCTATTCCAGGATCTAATATTTTATGATGACCCTTGGCAGGAGGCTTTTGAAGCTCATGTCCTTATCTTTATGACCGGGAATTGCCGTTTTCAATTAACTAGGAAGCAGCTCCAGCGAGGGGATATTTCTCTTTTAAAACAGAGTAAAGGGGACCTCTAGGTCTGAGAGTGTGTGTGTTTAAAGAGGGGCTCTACTTGGGGTACCATCATCACAGGGGGGGGGGGGGTCAATAGCACTTAGTGGCTGGGAACTGATTTCATGCCGGATATGTTCTATTTTTTCTGTGAAGTAGGCAGCTAGGTCTTCAGCAGAGAGGTCTGTGATAGGTTCCTGGACTTTAGAACTGATGACGTAATAGGATGGAAGATCACTTCAGTCATCCACAGTACCTCCCTACTTACTCCACCCTTCTACCTAAAAAAAGACACAATGATACCTTCTTGGAAAAAGAGGCCTTCATGGCCCAATTTATTAAACAGTACACAATTCACCAACTTTTCCAATAATAATAATAAACACAGAAAAACATATAAAAAATGTAACAACATTCCAAACCTAGTAATAGAATAATAGGATCCTAGAAGTCAACGAGGCAATCCATTCTCTTCCCCTGCACTTGTCATACCACCTTACCCTTGGCCACGGTCACCGACCCAAGGGCACCAAATCCGCCAAATTCTAGTTCCATCTACCCCTGTGGGCCCATTTTGCCCAAACAGGGGCCCCAACCACCAGGATTATATACTGCCCGTGAATACCTAGTCCCACCCCTATCCTACCAGATAAATTAACCCCTTACTGCCTTCAACTTTCCCCTAAGTCAGGCTACACTACGCTATGCTGCTGCACCCCGCTCCATTGCTCTCAGGAGGGAGTGGAAAGTGTCAAAGAGTTTTTGGGGTTGTTGGACAGTGAGGAGATTAGGGTGGTGAAGTAAGTCTGTTTAGCGAGGTTGAGGGCAGAGTTGTAGCATGCATTTGTAATGGGGGAAATTCTCTGATGTGTGAGTTTTCCTCCATAGAGGTTCAGCACTCCTGGAGCAATGCTGGAGGAAGCGAGTTTGCGGTGCAAGCCAGGGCTGCTTTGGTATGTGTTTGAAGGTTCTGAGGGTAAGGTGCGCTACTTTGTCCAGGGTGCTTCTGAGAGTGTCATTGTAGTGATTTACGACCAGATCAGCAGAAGAAGGAAGAGATTGGGAACAATGATGCATGTAGAGTGTCTATAAGTGTATGAGGGTCAATGGCCTGTAGGTTTCTGTGAATGTAGTAGGTAGGGATGTGCTGGGATGGGTGCAGATTTGTGAGAGTGAAGGAGAGGATGTTGTGGTCAGAAAGCGGGAGAGGAGAGTTATTAAAGTTATAGTTTGAGCAGAGTCGGAAGATAAAGTGTCAAGTGTGTTACCGTCTTTGTGTGTCTGAGAGTTAGAGTTGAGAAAGTCCAAGAGAGGAGGTTAGAAAGAGAAGCTGGAGGCAGGAGGTGGGGCTGTTTATGGGAATGTTGAAGTCTCCCAAGATAAGGGTTGGTATTTTTGAGGACAGAAAGTGTGGCAGCCAGGCAGCAAAGTGGTCCAGGAACTGGGTGGGTGAGCCAGGGGGTTGGTATACAACCGCTACTCTGAGGAAGAGGGGATGGAAGAGCCTGAGGGTGTGAACCTCGAAAGAAGGGAATAAGAGTGATGGAATTGGGGGGATGACCTGGAAAGTGCATTGTGGGGACAGGAGTATGCCGACTCCACCACCATGTCTGTTCAACATATGGCTTGGTAAATGGTGTCAAGAGCAAGGATTTGGCTTTGTTTCTCATGATAGCTCTACTTGGAATAGAAAGGAACTGTACAAAAAAGATGGTTTGCATCTTTCTCTCAAAGGAACAAATGTACTTAGTGAACAACTCCAAGAATTTGCGAAAGAGTATTTAAACTAGGAAGGGGGGGCAAAAGAGTGAAAATAAAAGAGTCCAATTGCCCCCCGAAACAATGCCAGAACAGGTCAGAAGCACAGAGGTTAAGAAATGATAAACTCAGAGTCCTGTCTACAAATGCTCGCAGTTTAGGTAAAAAAATCAATGAACTTGGGTCAATAATGGCATCTGAGAATGTAGATTTAGTGGCTGTTACGGAGACATGGTTTAATGAAAGAAATGACTGGGACATAACCATACCAGGGTACTCTTTATACAGAAGAGACAGAGAAGGCAAGAAAGGAGGAGGAGTGACCCTGTATGTGAGAGATAGCATTAAATCTAACCTAATACAAGTTGGTGAGGCCAACATAGAGTCAGTTTGGGTTACGTTGCAGTTTGCTAATCATGCAGTAACTCGTGTAGGTGTGATATATAGACCACCTGGTCAAGTTAAAGAACTAGATGATCTACTAGTTGAAGAAATAGCTAAAATGACAATGAAAGGAGAAGTTATCATCATGGGAGATTTCAATCTTCCAGATATAAACTGGAAAACCAAAATAGCAAGTTCTACCAGGAGTACAGATATTCTAAATTCCCTACTGGGGTTATCCCTACAACAAATGGTTGAGGAGCCAACCCGGAGGGAGGCCATTTTGGATTTGGTATTCACAAATGGGGATTCGGTATATGATGTCATTGTAGGCGAAACCTTGGGATCTAGTGATCACCAGTCAGTGTGGTTTAATATAAGAACTGTGAAAGAGTCCCACCACACAAAAACTAAAGTTTTAGATTTTAGAAAAAAAGACTTTTCAAAAATGAAATTAGTCATAAATGAGTCCTTATCAGACTGGAACGGATTACATGGAGTCCAGGAGAAATGGGACTACTTAAAAGGTGCATTATTGAAGGCAACAGAAAATTGCATTAGACTTGTCAGTAAAAGCAAAAAAAAGGAAGAGACCACTGTGGTACTCAGCAGAAGTGGCCCAAATCATTAAAAATAAAAAGCTAGCATTTTGTAATTATAAAAAAAAACAGAGCAATGAAGATAAGGAAATCTACAAGATTAGGCAGAAAGAGGCCAAGCAAGTTATAAGAACTTCTAAAGCGCAGGCAGAAGAAAAACTAGCTCAGTCTATGAAAAAAGGGGATAAGACATTCTTCAGATATATAAATGAAAAAAGGAAATTAAAACAAGGAATAACTAAATTAAAAACAAGGACGGAAGGTATGTAGAAGAGAATAAAGGGCTAGCCGACTGCCTTAATGAATACTTCAGTTCAGTTTTTACAAAAGAAAAAGAAGGAGAAGGACCTCCACTAGAAAGGATGACTATTAAATCGTTTGATGCATGTGTCTTTACAGAGGAAGATGTTCTAAGTTTGCTGTCTAAAGTGAAGACAAATAAGTCACAGGGGCCTGATGAGATACACCCAAAATTATTAAAAGAGCTTAGTGGTGAGCTGGCAAAACCGTTAACAGATTTATTTAACCAATCATTAGTAACAGGAGTCGTCCCGGAAGATTGGAAATTGGCAAATGTCGTGCCCATTCACAAGAAAGGTAGTAGGGAGGAATCGAGCAACTATAGACCAGTGAGTCTGACATCAATAGTAGGCAAATTAATGGAAACCCTATTAAAGGATAGGATTGTGGAACATCTAAAATCCCATGGATTGCAAGATGAAAAACAACATGGGTTTACTTCAGGGAGATCATGTCAAACAAATCTTATAGATTTTTTTGACTGGGTGACTAAAATAATAGACGGTGGAGGTGCAGTAGACATCGCATATCTAGATTTTAGTAAGGCTTTTGACACTGTCCCACATAGAAGACTTATCAATAAACTGCAGTCATTGAGCATGGACTCCCATATTGTTGAGTGGATTAGGCAGTGGCTGAGTGACAGGACAACAGAGGGTTGTAGTCAATGGAGAACATTCAAAACAAGGTCATGTTACCAGTGGGGTTCCACAGGGATCTGTACTGGGACCAATTTTGTTTAATATCTTCATAAGTGATATTGCAGAAGGCCTCGATGGTAAGGTGGGTCTTTTTGCTGATGACACAATAATGTGTAACAGGGTTGATGTTCCTGGAGGGAAACGCCAAATGGAAAAGGATGTAGGAAAACTAGAAGAATGGTCAGAACTCTGGCAACTGAAATGTAATGTGGATAAGTGCAAGATAATGCACCTGGGGCGTAAAAACCCAAGGGCAGAATATAGAATATTTGACACAGTCCTGACCTCAGTGTCTGAGGAAAGGGATTTAGGAGTAATTATTTCAGAAGACTTAAAGGTGGGAAGACAATGTAATAGAGCAGCAGGAAATGCCAGGAGAATGCTGGGGTGTATAGGGAGAGGCATTACCAGTAGACAGAGGGGGGGCGCTCATGCCACTCTACAGAGCACTAGTGAGACCTCACTTGGAGTATTGTGCGCAGTACTGGAGGCCATATCTCCAGAAGGATACTGATACTCTAGAGAGAGTTCAGAGAAGAGCTACTAAACTGGTCCATGGATTGCAGGATAAAACTTACCAGGAAAGGTTAAAGGACCTTAATATGTAGAGCTTGGAAGAAAGAAGAGACGGAGGGGAGATGAGAGAAACTTTTAAATACATAAAGGGAATCAACTCGGTAAAGGAGGAGAGAAGATTTACAAGAAGAAAAACTACCACAAGAGGACACAGTTTTAAATTAGAGGGGCAAAGGTTTAAAAGTAATATAAGGAAGTATTACTTTACTGAGAGAGTAGTGGATGCATGGAATAGCCTTCCTGCAGAAGTGGTAGCTGCAAATACAGTGGAGGAGGTTAAGCATGCATGGGATAGGCATAAGGCCATCCTTCATATAAGATAGGGTCAGGGACTATTCATAGGATTCAGATATATTGGGCAGACTAGATGGGCCAAATGGTTCTTATCTGCCGACACATTCTATGTTTCTATGTTCTCAGGTCTGGGGGTATGGGAGAAGCGTAGGCCACCATAGGAGAGAGCAGCAGGGGAAGCCGTGTCAGAATCCTGAATCCAGGTTTCAGTGAGGGCCGGCAGGTTAAAAGAGTTTGTTAAAAATTAGTTTTGAATGTAGGAAAGCTTTTTACAGACTGACAGTGGATTCCAGAGTGGACAATTAAAAGAGGGCAAAGAAGGTGGACAACGAATGTTGATGGGGTTTGCAAAGGTTTCTGTGAGAAATGGGGGAGGGATTGATGTTGGGGCAGGGTGGGCCGGGGTTAGGAGAGATATCCCCTGAAATAAGAAGTAAAAGTAAAGAGAGGAAAATCAAAAGGTTGTAGGATTTGTGAGACAGCTTCGGGTTCGTACCAAACTTTAGGTTTTTCGGCAACCGGACCCGAACCCGAACATTTACGTAAAAGTCCGGGTTCGGGTTCGGTGTTCGGCGCTTTCTTGGCGCTTTTTGAAAGGCTGCAGAGCAGCCAATCAACAAGCGTCATACTACTTGCCCCAAAAGGCCATCATAGCCATGCCTACTATTGGCATGGCTGTGATTGGCCAGTGCAGCATGTGACCCAGCCTCTATTTAAGCTGGAGTCACATAGCGCCGCCCGTCACTCTGCTCTGATTAGCGTAGGGAGAGGTTGCAGCTGCTGTGAGGGAGAGATCAGGGAGAAATCATATGAAGAACTGATTTTTTACTTAGCGATCCACAGCAAATGTGTTTTGTGGGGCGGGTGCTCTGCCTGTAGGCAGGGGTAGACACCTCAGGGCATTATTACGGATAACGATTCCTCCTGACCTCACCGGATTTGATTCAGCTATATATGAACCATCCAACTGTAAGTGCTATATCTCTTACCTTCACTATTGAATGACCTACTGCCCTGATGTCCACGGTGGGTCTAGATTCTACCTTTATTCTGGCATTTGATAATATATCAAGAAATATTTGAATAAATACCTCTCTTAATTATTATCCATTAAAAGTTAAATTTTAATTGAATAGCTAATATTTCTGTGACACATTTTTGATGATAGCTTTTCAGACTACTACATGACACTCTGTGTTTGTGGGGGCAGTGCACAAATTTTTTATACCTGCCCTGAGCCAACTACTGCTGAAAACGAACATTTTTTACTTCAGTTAGTCAATATCAATACATAATCGGCAGCCATTTTATGCAACGATAGTGCACCAGCACAGGCTATCTGCATGTCTGCAAGTCCAGAAATATGGCTTTTTGCTTACTGAGGTGAAAAAAAAACAATCTGTTTCATATAGTGCACATCTAGGTTTAGACGTGCATAAGTGAGTGTCACGTTTAGGCCAGAAATACGGCTTTTTGCTTACTAGGGTGAAAAACCCTCTGATATACTGCACATCTGGGATTAGACGTGCATAAGTGACTGTCACATTTAGGCCAGAAATACGGCTGTCATATAGAGTTTAAAAAACAAACAAATTAGTGCAATACCCTACATCAGGGTTGTTATTGGCGGTAAATAATTTTTATTTTTTTAAAGATTTTTATTGAGAATAAATGTAAAAAAAGAATACATATGATGAAATACATTATAATAGCATATGGAGACATATGAAAACATTTGGAAACAAATGGTATGACAGGAGTTAGTGTAACGGATCTCCTGGCACCCCGACCGGGTACCTCTGTTGATAGATGCTTCTAGTGCTTCCTGAGGACTCCAAGCACTCTGCTCTACACCAAAACCACCACAGGAACCAGGAACAGGAACAGCTCTTACAAGACCTATTAGTTATAGCCAGGGGAGTGTACAGCGTATAGCAATCCCCATACACATGAGACGAGGCTCTATGTTGAATGTAAAACAGGAACTCTTTATTGAACACACAGCATTGACTTATATACACATGACATACTGAGGACATGACATAGCAGCCAATCCTGTATAGTTTAAACACAAAACTAACCCTATTCAACAAACACAATGGCATTGTCTGTGACTCAATTAACAACCACACTGGCATTGTCTGTGACGCAATCAACAGTGAACATGCAAACAGATATTCACCCCCTCCATAATGAATGAATGGGAAGAGGAGACACATGTGATGGGATTATCTCCTGAGTGTATCATAGGAGTCGGCTGCTATTATAATCAACTATCTTAATCCCATCACTAACACAATCAGTGGGAGTCTCAGTGCAGAGTTAACCCTTTTTGTGTTGCTGAATCCACACAATGCCTTTTTAATGGGCAATAGGAAATATGTGGCATATAAATTACACACATAAGTCAGGGTTCATACTTCCTTGTAAGCCCAAAAGGTCTGAGGGGGTCTCCATAGTTCTCGGTCCATAGTCTGTAGGAAGGAGGCTGGCCCTCAGGCTTCTCCAGCAGCCCCAGTGATGGTTCAGTCCGTTACATTTCTCCCCTCCCAACAGTAGACTAGCCAGGTACCTGACCTCCTGTCGGTCGGTGCCTGAGTTAGTCGAGTAGCCCACCCATAAATAAACACAGGTCCTGTTGAACTCTGGGGCCTGGCTCTATTCTGTATGTCCCCAGCTGTTGAGTGGGCATCTGCTACTCCTTGCTTCATTGTTGCTGGAGCTGTGGGTACTTGGTGGGCAGAGGCCGACTGCGCTCTGCCCAGATGCCAGCTCTTCCGCTGGGGTAGCCAGTGGGGAGTCAGGCTCTGGACAAGAGGATAGGGAGGGCAGAGGCCGACTGCGCTCTGCCCAGATACCAGCTCTTCAACTGGGGTAACCTGTGGGAAGTCCAGCTCTGGAGAAGAGGATAGGGGAGGGCAGAGGCCAACTGCACTCTGACCAGATGCCATCTCTTCTGCTGGGGTAGCCTGTGGGGAGTCAGCCTCTGGACAAAAGGATAGGGGAGGGCAGAGGCCAACTGCGCTCTGCCCAGATGCCAGCTCTTCCGCTGGGGTAGCCTGTGGGGAGTCAGGCTCTGGAGAAGAGGATAGGGAAGGGCAGAGGCCAACTGCACTCTGCCAAGATGCCAGCTCTTCCACTGGGATGCGGTCAGGGAATCCTGCCTCAGGACCTTGTTGCGGATCAGCTGTGGAGAGGAGGGATCGCTTACCTCCTCCTCCTGGCATTCCTGCGGGGTTGGTGGGGGATCCGTACCGGTCGTCCTTTTGCATAGACTGCGGTCCCATCTGCACCATCGGAGTTAGGGGTGCTGTCCCCCTGTGGTTGGAGAGAGAGACCTTCAAGGTACACTGCCGCTGGGGAAAAGAGACGATGCTCTCCTCTCCCTGCAAAACATACTGCCGCTGGGGAGAAGGACCGACTGTCCCTACTCCCTGAAACTCTGGCTGCCGTTAGGGATCTGGGGCGACCGCCCAGCATCCCTGTAGGGCTGGTAGAGAGATCTCAGTCCCATCTCCACCTGCCATATGGGGTTCCCCCCAGGACCAGTCTATGAAGTCCCCTACCTCTGTAGCTGGTACTGAAGCAGGGGATACTTCAGTCGGGTCTTCCCAGCTGTAGGGTTGTAGGTCTGGGACTGCCACTCAGCTCTCTGGCAGTATATATTGGGGCCGAATTGAGCTGAAGAAGTATTGGTAATCCTGCTCCAGCTCCCACTCCTTTGTTACTAGAGATGCTAGGTCTTGTCTAACCTCTCTCGCTGTAGCCCAATCATGCATAGCCTCCCTGTAGTCATATATATCCCAGAACCAGGACTCTCCAGCATCTCCGAACTCCGGTTCTGCGAAAGCCTCAAACAACAGGCCAGGGCCATCATAATCCTCACCCTTGGGTCTGTCGTGCTCAGCCATCCAGGGGGAGTGCCGAATCACATACCACCAGAGTGCCTGGTAGGCGTCGTCTAGCCAAAGCTCCTTCCATACCAGGCTCTAGAGTTCTGTCACCCACTCATCCAGGAGCTTCTCTCCCAGAAAGGGCATTCGCAGGGCCACTCGCATCCACAACTGCTGCTCCTCACTGGGGAGACACTCGCCCCGCCGACGCTGTACATCTTCCAGGGCCTTGTGCCAGACGCCTTTCCGGACTGCATCCCTCCAGTCCAGGTCATCCTCCTTCTCGTAGTGAAACGCTGTTCGAAGACTAGCCGATTCCATCCTGCTGTAGCCAGGGGCGCGGTACGGATACTAGCGTTGCCCTCAATTTTGTAAATCCACGAACGGTGTCTCCGAGCTGCTTCTCCTCTCACTAGGACGCCATCCCACTGCTTGCCACCAATGTAACAGATCTCCTGGCACCCCGACTGGGTACCTCCGTTGATAGATGCTCCTAGTGCTTCCCGAGTACTCCAAGCACTCTGCTCTACACCAAAACCATCACAGGAACCCTGAACAGGATTAGCTCTTACAAGAGCTAGTAGTTATAGCCAGGGGAGTATACAGCGTATAGCAATCCCCATACACATGAGACAAGGCTCTATGTTAAATGTAAAACAGGAACTCTTTATTGAACACACAGCATTGACTTATATACACATGGCATACTGAGGACATGACATAGCAGCCAATATTGTATAGTTTAAACACAAAACTAACCCTATTCAACAAACACAATGGCATTGTCTGTGACGCAATTAGCAAACACAACATGCAAACAGATACATGTAATGGGATTATCTCCTGAGTGTATCATAGGAGTCGGCTGCTATTATAATCAACTATCTTAATCCCATCACTAACACAATCAGTGGGAGTCTCAGTGCAGAGTTAACCCTTTTTGTGTTGCTGAATCCACACAATGCCTTTTTAATGGGCAATAGGAAATATGTGGCATATAAATTACACACATAAATTAGGGTTCATAGTTCCTTGTAACCCCAAAAGGTCTGAGGGGGTCTCCATAGTTCTCGGTCTATAGTCTGTAGGAAGGAGGCTGACCCTCAGGCTTCTCCAGCAGCCCCAGTGACGGTTCAGTCCTTCACAGTTAGGTTACAGTGTTCCCGTTGGATGGACAGCACATTAAGTGGGAGAAATCACTTATCACAGTAATTCTTCTAAAGGGATTTTTCCATTTTCAAATTATAGGTAGCATTCCCTACTCTGGAAGGTCAGGTGTACTCATGTGGCGGGATTCACTTAGGTTTCTATATGAAAACCATGTTTTCCAACAATATCTAAATAGGTGTATCCTACGACTCTCCAAAGCCGCAATCTCTTCAAATCTGCAAATCTGATCTATCTTCCCAATCCATTGAGAAATGGAAGGTAGGTCAGTAGAAAGCCAAAATTTTGGAATTAGAAGGCAAGAGGCACTCAACAAAGTACAAAAAAGTCTACTTGGTGTCACTTTAGAGATAGAAGGGCACACACCCAGTAAAGCCAATTGGGGTGATATCGGTATTTTTATGTTGCATATTTTGTTGGCAGTACTAAAAATATCTGACCACCATTCCTGAATGAGAGGACATTGACACCAGATATGTCACACCAAGTGCATTTAACCAGCAATAGTCTGGTTATTTTTTGGCCATATACTACATCAGGGGCAAGCTGCGCCTGTCACCAAGTGCATTTAACCCTCAATGGTGTGGTTGTTTTTTGGCTAAAGCCTACATCAGGGTGAAGCTGTCACACCAAGTGCATTTAACCAGCAATAGTCTGTTTATTTTTTGGCCATATACTACATCAGGGGCAAGCTGCGCCCGTCACCAAGTGCATTTAACCCTCAGTAGTGTGGTTATTTTTTGGCCATATCCCAGTCTAATTCTGTCAGTAAACGTATACCTGTCACCCAGCGCCTAAATACTAGGCCTCAAATTTATATCCCGCTAAATCTGTCGTTACCGCTGTCCTGTTGTGGCTGGGAAAGTTATTTAGTGTCCGTCAAAGAACATTTTTTGTTCTGGGTTGAAGTACAATTCCCAATTAGCAATTTCCTAATTTAGTGGTTTCTGCTGTATCAGGCCTACTTTAAATTTTTCCCTAAAAGGGTATATAAGATTCAAGGTGCACATAGGGTCATTCTGAATAACTTCACACACACGCTACTGTGCATATCCCAGTCTAATTCTGTCACTAAACCTATACCTGTCACCCAGCGCCTAAATACTAGGCCTCAAATTTATATCCCGCTAAATCTGTCGTTACTGTTGTGGCTGGGCAAGTTATTTAGTGTCCGTCAAAGCACATTTTTTGTTCTGGGTTGAAATACAATTCCCAATTTAGCAATTTCCTAATTTAGTGGTTTCTGCTGTATCAGAGCTATTTGAAATCTATCCCTAAAAGGGTATATAAGATTCAAGGTGCTGATAGTGTCATCCACAATAACTTCACACACACGCTACTGTGCATATCTCAGTCTAATTCTGTCAGTAAATCCATACCGGTCACCCAGCGCCTAAATACTAGGCCTCAAATTTATATTCAGCTAAATCTGTGGTTACTGCTGTGCCTGTACTAGTGTAATACGGTACCTAAATAGATGCCAGATAGTGTCAGGTGTCTGTAAAAAAAGGCCTGAATTTGAATTAAATACATTGGCCCAAATAATATTTTTGTTGTTGTGGTGAACGATAACTATGAGGAAAACATCTAGTAAGGGACGCGGACGTGGACATGGTCGTGGTGGTGTTAGTGGACCCTCTGGTGCTGGGAGAGGACGTGGCCGTTCTGCCACAGCCACACGTCCTAGTGTACCAACTACCTCAGGTCCCAGTAGCCGCCATAATTTACAGCGATATTTGGTGGGGCCCAATGCCGTTCTAAGGATGGTAAGGCCTGAGCAGGTACAGGCATTAGTCAATTGGGTGGCCGACAGTGGATCCAGCACGTTCACATTATCTCCCACCCAGTCTTCTGCAGAAAGCGCACAGATGGCGCCTGAAAACCAAGCCCATCAGTCTGTCACATCACCCCCATGCATACCAGGGAAACTGTCTCAGCCTCAAGTTATGCAGCAGTCTCTTATGCTGTTTGAAGACTCCGCTGGCAGGGTTTCCCAAGGGCATCCACCTAGCCCTTCCCCAGCGGTGGAAGACATAGAATGCACTGACGCACAACCACTTATGTTTCCTGATGATGAGGATCAGAACGTTAATGCCTCGCTTCAGGCTCTGATGGCACAGCGTGCAAACCACCTCAGCATGTCTCTGATGATGACGAAACACAGGGGCCAACTGCTGCGTCTTTCTGCAGTGTGCAGACTGAACAGGAGGTCAGGGAGGAAGACTGGGTGGAAGACGATGCAGGGGGCGATGAGGTCCTAGACCCCACATGGAATGAAGGTCGTGCCACTGACTTTCACAGTTCATAGGAAGAGGCAGTGGTGAGACCGAGCCAACAGCGTAGCAAAAGAGGGAGCAGTGGGCAAAAGCAGAACACCCGCCGCCAAGAGACTCCGCCTGCTACTGACCGCCGCCATCTGGGACCGAGCACCCAAAAGGCAGCTTCAAGGAGTTCCCTGGCATGGCACTTCTTCAAACAATGTGCTGACGACAAGACCCGAGTGGTTTGCACGCTGTGCCATCAGAGCCTGAAGCGAGGCATTAACGTTCTGAACCTTAGCACAACCTGCATGACCAGGCACCTGCGCGCAAAGCATGAACTGCAGTGGAGTAAACACCTTAAAACCAAGGAAGTCACTCAGGCTCCCCCTGCTACCTCTTCTGCTGCTGCCGCCTCGGCCTCTTCTGCTGCTGCCGCCTCGGCCTCTTCTGCTGCTGCCGCCTCCGCCTCTTCTGCTGCTGCCGCCTCGGCCTCTTCTGCTGCTGCCGCCTCGGCCTCTTCTGCTGCAGCCACCTCGGCCTCTTCCTCCACCTCTGGAGGAACGTTGGCACCTGCCGCCCAGCAAACAGGGGATGTACCACCAACACCACCACCTCCGTCACAAAGCATCTCAACCATGTCACACGGCAGCGTTCAGCTCTCCATCTCACAAACATTTGATAGAAAGCGTAAATTCCCACCTAGCCCCCCTCGATCCCTGGCCCTGAATGCCAGCATTTCTAAACTACTGGCCTATGAAATGCTGTCATTTAGGCTGGTGGACACAGACAGCTTCAAACAGCTCATGTCGCTTGCTGTCCCACAGTATGTTGTTCCCAGCCGCCACTACTTCTCCAAGAGAGCCGTGCCTTCCCTGCACAACCAAGTATCCGATAAAATCAAGTGTGCACTGAGCAACGCCATCTGTGGCAAGATCCACCTAACTACAGATACGTGGACCAGTAAGCACGGCCAGGGACGCTATATCTCCCTAACTGCACACTGGGTAAATGTAGTGGCAGCTGGGCCTCAGGCGGAGAGCTGTTTGGCGCACGTCCTTCCACCGCCAAGGATCACAGGGCAACATTCTTTGCCTCCTGTTGCCACCTCCTCCTTCTCGGCTTCCTCCTCCTCTTCTTCCACCTGCTCATCCAGTCAGCCACACACCTTCACCACCAACTTCAGCACAGCCCGGGGTAAACGTCAGCAGGCCATTCTGAAACTCATATGTTTGGGGGACAGGCCCCACACCGCACAGGAGTTGTGGCGGGGTATAGAACAACAGACCGACGATTGGTTGCTGCCGGTGAGCCTCAAGCCCGGCCTGGTGGTGTGCGATAATGGGCGAAATCTCGTTGCAGCTCTGGGACTAGCCGGTTTGACGCACATCCCTTGTCTGGCGCATGTGCTGAATTTTGTGGTGCAAAAGTTCATTCACAACTACCCCGACATGTCAGAGCTGCTGCATAAAGTGCGGGCCGTCTGTTCGCGCTTCCGGCGTTCACATCCTGCCGCTGCTCGCCTGTCTGCGCTACAGCGTAACTTCGGCCTTCCCGCTCACCGCCTCATATGCGACGTGCCCACCAGGTGGAACTCCACCTTGCACATGCTGGACAGACTGTGCGAGCAGCAGCAGGCCATAGTGGAGTTTCAGCTGCAGCACGCACGGGTCAGTCGCACTGCGGAACAGCACCACTTCACCACCAATGACTGGGCCTCCATGCGAGACCTGTGTGCCCTGTTGCGCTGTTTCGAGTACTCCACCAACATGGCCAGTGGCGATGACGCCGTTATCAGCGTTACAATACCACTTCTATGTCTCCTTGAGAAAATACTTAGGGCGATGATGGAAGAGGAGGTGGCCCAGGAGGAGGAGGAGGAGGAAGAGGGGTCATTTTTAGCACTTTCAGGCCAGTCTCTTCGAAGTGACTCAGAGGGAGGTTTTTTGCAACAGCAGAGGCCAGGTACAAATGTGGCCAGCCAGGGCCCACTACTGGAGGACGAGGAGGACGAGGATGAGGAGGAGGTGGAGGAGGATGAGGATGAAGCATGGTCACAGCGGGGTGGCACCCAACGCAGCTCGGGCCCATCACTGGTGCGTGGCTGGGGTGAAAGGCAGGACGATGACGATACGCCTCCCACAGAGGACAGCTTGTCCTTACCCCTGGGCAGCCTGGCACACATGAGCGACTACATGCTGCAGTGCCTCCGCAACGACAGCAGAGTTGCCCACATTATAACGTGTGCGGACTACTGGGTTGCCACCCTGCTGGATCCACGGTACAAAGACAATGTGCCCACCTTACTTCCTGCACTGGAGCGTGATAGGAAGATGCGCGAGTACAAGCGCACGTTGGTAGACGCGCTACTGAGAGCATTCCCAAATGTCACAGGGAAACAAGTGGAAGCCCAAGGCCAAGGCAGAGGAGGAGCAAGAGGTCGCCAAGGCAGCTGTGTCACGGCCAGCTCCTCTGAGGGCAGGGTTAGCATGGCAGAGATGTGGAAAACTTTTGTCAACACGCCACAGCTAACTGCACCACCACCTGATACGCAACGTGTTAGCAGGAGGCAACATTTCACTAACATGGTGGAACAGTACATGTGCACACCCCTCCACGTACTAACTGATGGTTCGGCCCCATTCAACTTCTGGGTCTCTAAATTGTCCACGTGGCCAGAGCTAGCCTTTTATGCCTTGGAGGTGCTGGCCTGCCCGGCGGCCAGCGTTTTGTCTGAACGTGTATTCAGCACGGCAGGGGGCGTCATTACAGACAAACGCAGCCGCCTGTCTACAGCCAATGTGGACAAGCTGACGTTCATAAAAATGAACCAGGCATGGATCCCACAGGACCTGTCCATCCCTTGTGCAGATTAGACATTAACTACCTCCCCTTAACCATATATTATTGTACTCCAGGGCACTTCCTCATTCAATCCTATTTTTATTTTCATTTTACCATTATATTGCGAGGCTACCCAAAGTTGAATGAACCTCTCCTCTGTCTGGGTGCCGGGGCCTAAATATCTGACAATGGACTGTTCCAATGTTGGGTGACGTGAAGCCTGGCAAGCGCCCGACTTATCGGGAGGGTGCTTAGGGACTGGGGGTCCCCCTCCCCTTCCCCTTCATAGCCGTGGATCATATGTGGCACCTTGTCAGCTCCGTTTAGGTGCTTGAGGGGTTAATTGAGTTAGGATGGGACGTCATTATGGGATGATTAGGTTATGTCTCCTCCCTCTAGCAGGGTATATAACCCCCTCCCCTGCTGCCGCACTTCCTCTTTGCAGCGGAATCCGAGTTACCCACCCTCCCGCCCTTGAATGGGTACTTCAGCGGGGAGTTTTCTTCTTTGGTATCTGTTTTTACAGTTATGTAACAGGAGGGAGAATGTTCGCAGTTCGCATACGATAGGTAATTATTGCCTGGGGAGCGTTGACGGCGTGGCGATGATGTAAGAATATTTGTATGCAGGTGTTGTACCTTTTACCGTTGTTTTCAGTTATTTACTTTGTCTTCTTCTTTTAAGAAGGGCGGTTTGGTTTGAGATACGAAGTCACAGCTGGCGGTAATTGATACAACGGAATGTTAGAGATGGCTGATGGCGTACTTGCCCGCCGGGAGTCCGACGGTTGGCATACCGCTCCAAGATGTTCTTTGGTTTTGCTGTATAAAATAAATAAGCTGTGGCCGATCACCACCCAGCTAAAAGGTTACCTGTTGTCCCGTGTGTTTGTTATATGGGTCAGTTTTAAGTAAAGGGGGGAGCTACAGGTAGGCAGAGGTGCCGGCCCGGTTCTTGGCTTCCCTTTGCCCTACCAGCAGTCTGATTCTCTGCTATGACATGCAGACTGATTCTCTGCTGACATGAATCCAGATCCTCTGTTACGGGACCTCTCTCCTCTGCCTGGGTGCTGGGCCTAAATATCTGACAATGGACTGTTCCAGTGGTGGCTGACGTGAAGCCTGATTCTCTGCTATGACATGCAGACTGATTCTCTGCTGACATGAAGCCAGATTCTCTGTTACGGGACCTCTCTCCTCTGCCTGGGTGCTTGGCCTAAATTTATGAAAATGGACTGTTGCAGTGGTGGCTGACGTGAAGCCTGATTCTCTGCTATGATATGAAGGCTGATTCTCTGCTGACATGAAGCCAGATTCTCTGTTACGGGACCTCTCTCCTCTGCCTAGGTGCTGGGCCTAAATATATGACAATGGACTGTTGCAGTGGTGGCTGACGTGAAGCCAGATTCTCTGCTATGACATGCAGACTGATTCTCTGCTGACATGAAGCCAGATTGTCTGTTACGGGACCTCTCTCCTCTGCCTGGGTGCTGGGCCTAAATATCTGACAATGGACTGTTACAGTGGTGGCTGACGTGAAGCCTGATTCTCTGTTACGGGACCTCTCTCCTCTGCCTGGGTGCCTGGGCCTAAATATCTGACAATGGACTGTTACAGTGGTGGCTGACGTGAAGCCAGATCCTCTGTTACCGGACCTCTCTCCTCTGCCTGGGTGCCTGGGCCTAAATATCTGACAATGGACTGTTACAGTGGTGGCTGACGTGAAGCCAGATCCTCTGTTACGGGACCTCTCTCCTCTGCCTTGGTGCTGGGCCTAAATATATGACAATGGACTGTTACAGTGGTGGGTGACGTGAAGCCTGATTCTCTGCTATGACATGCAGACTGATTCTCTGCTGACATGAAGCCAGATTGTCTGTTACGGGACCTCTCTCCTCTGCCTGGGTGCTGGGCCTAAATATATAACAATGGACTGTTGCAGTGGTGGCTGACGTGAAGCCTGATTCTCTGCTATGATATGCAGACTGATTCTCTGCTGACATGAAGACAGATTCTCTGTTACGGGACCTCTCTCCTCTGCCTGGGTGCTGGGCCTAAATATATGACAAAGGACTGTTGCAGTGGTGGGTGACGTGAAGCCTGATTCTCTGCTATGACATGAAGACTGATTCTCTGCTGACATGAAGCCAGATGCTCTGTTACGGGACCTCTCTCCTCTGCCTGGGTGCTGGGCCTAAATATATGCCAATGGACTGTTGCAGTGGTGGCTGACGTGAAACCTGATTCTCTGATATGACATGCAGACTGATTCTCTGCTGACATGAAGCCAGATTCTCTGTTACGGGACCTCTCTCCTCTCCTCTGCCTGCCTGCCTCTATCTGAGAATGGACTGTTACAGTGGTGGGTGACGTGAAGCCAGATTCTCTGCTATGGGACCTCTCTCCAATTGGTATTGGTTAATTTTTATTTATTTTATTTTTATTTTTATTCATTTCCCTATCCACATTTGTTTGCAGGGGATTTACCTACATGTTGCTGACTTCAATGGGGTTCGGGTTCGGGACGAAGTTCGGATCGGGTTCGGATCCCGTACCCGAACATTTCCGGGAAGTTCGGCCGAACTTCTCGAACCCGAACATCCAGGTGTCCGCTCAACTCTATCAGCAGGGCAATGGAGACGATCCTGGCTGACGTGAAGCCAGATTCTCTGCTATGACATGCAGACTGATTCTCTGCTGACATGAAGCCTGATTCTCTGTTTCGGGACCTCTCTCCTCTGCCTGGGTGCTTGGCCTAAATATCTGACAATGGACTGTTACAGTGGTGGGTGACGTGAAGCCTGATTCTCTGCTATGACATGCAGACTGATTCTCTGCTGACATGAAGCCAGATTGTCTGTTACGGGACCTCTCTCCTCTGCCTGGGTGCTGGGCCTAAATATATGCCAATGGACTGTTGCAGTGGTGGCTGACGTGAAGCCTCATTCTCTGCTATGACATGCAGACTAATTCTCTGCTGACATGAAGCCAGATTGTCTGTTACGGGACCTCTCTCCTCTGCCTGGGTGCTGGGCCTAAATATATGACAATGGACTGTTGCAGTGGTGGCTGACGTGAAGCCTGATTCTCTGCTATGATATGCAGACTGATTCTCTGCTGACATGAAGACAGATTCTCTGTTACGGGACCTCTCTCCTCTGCCTGGGTGCTGGGCCTAAATATATGACAAAGGACTGTTGCAGTGGTGGCTGACGTGAAGCCTCATTCTCTGCTATGACATGCAGACTGATTCTCTGCTGACATGAAGCCAGATTCTCTGTTACGGGACCTCTCTCCTCTCCTCTGCCTGCCTGCCTCTATCTGAGAATGGACTGTTACAGTGGTGGGTGACGTGAAGCCAGATTCTCTGCTATGGGACCTCTCTCCAATTGGTATTGGTTAATTTTTATTTATTTTATTTTTATTTTTATTCATTTCCCTATCCACATTTGTTTGCAGGGGATTTACCTACATGTTGCTGACTTCAATGGGGTTCGGGTTCGGGACGAAGTTCGGATCGGGTTCGGATCCCGTACCCGAACATTTCCGGGAAGTTCGGCCGAACTTCTCGAACCCGAACATCCAGGTGTCCGCTCAACTCTATCAGCAGGGCAATGGAGACGATCCTGGCGAGCTATCAGCGCTCCGCCATGATGTACTGCATGTGGGCGACAGAGTGGTCACACTCGAGACGCACCACGCCGCGAATATAGCTCACCAATCTGCTACAGCGTCCTCTCTACAGAAATGCCACACTCACCTAAACGACCTCCAGAACGCACTAGAGGATCAAGAGAACCGTGGACGCAGAAATAATCTAAGGTTCAGAGGGATACCAGAATCAATACAGGCACCCGAAATCCCAACTACTGTACATGCTCTGTGTAAATCGCTACTGGGCCCAGATCGACAGGCTGACATCATCATTGAACGGGCCCACAGGGCTCTGCGGCCTAAACCCAAACCCTCTGAACCACCCAGAGACATTATATGTCGGTTCCTAAATTTCCAGGATAAAGTGGCGATACTGGAGGCCGCCAGGAAAACGTAATGTGTGTAGATTCGCCGATCTCGATTTTTCAAGACCTAGCACCTTCGACACTTAGAAAACGTAGATCCTTAAAACCTCTGACCGACTGGCTCCGGTCGAACAAGATCCTGTACCGGTGGACATTCCCATTCCGACTTACCTTCTCACACGCAGGGCGCCGGCTCTCGATTTCTTCATACGCCGATCTTGCTGGCGTGTTCGCCCACTTGCAAATTCCACCCATGGAGATGGAGAATTGGGAGCTTTACCTAGATATCCTGGATCTTCCGGACCTGCCGGTGATCGTTCCATTCGAACAGCAGCACACCCCAAAATCGCATAAGGCTAAACGAAGGAACATTCAGTTCACTCCATGAGTTCTTACTCAGTAATTATTCTTGTCACCAGGCAACGTTGTATAATTTGTTAGAGCTGATCTACCTCTAATACACTCTCTCTATATCAAACCCCTCTCCTCTATCTCTTACCTTACTATTCACCCACTCTCTTAACCTCATTCCTCTGTCAGCTCCTCATATAAATCTTAGAGTTTCGCTCTTTTATGGTTTACCTGATCATTCTCCTATTTGTTACAGCCTCCTCCTAGAGGACTAGGCTGGTGCTGAGGGGATCGTAACTGGGTTGATTAACCATTTCCCCCCTTACGACCCTCATCATACTCAATGTTTTGACCCTCCTCGGCGGGTCTACTATGTTAACTGTTAATACTAGTGTCTTACACACTATTGTTTCTGTTCCGTTCAAGGTACATACTATACATCAATCTAAGAAGCGAATAATTCTTGGGATCCCTCTGCCATCCAATCTGCTGAACCTGAAAGACCAGACCCCATATGGACGAGGTGTGTCTCCCTGGGAGTGGGACGCTCCCCAGCTAAGTAACCCTTTTTATGTAAGACATTATCGCTGACCTTTCATTTGCATCCTACAATGTGAAGGGTTTTAACTCCCCCTCTAAGAGGAGTCAGATCTTTACATTGGTACGCAAATCAGGGGCCAGTGTCCTACTCCTACAGGAGACACACTTCAAATTCAACCACTATCCCAATTTATCCTTTGCACACTTTTCCCAGTGGTTCCACTGTGGCGGCAATTCATCTGCGTCCGGGGGAGTGAGTATTGGATTCCAGAGGAAGGTCCTCTTTAGGTTCATCTCACACTTGCAAGATACTGAGGGAAGATATATTATGGTTGAGGGTAGCATAGGCCCTCAAATATATACCATTATAAACCTTTATGCACTTAATACTGGCCAGTACAGATGGTTTTCTGTAATCTTCCCAATTATTGAGAAATTTGCAGAAGGCATAGTGGTACTGGGGGGAGATCTAAATGCTGCCCTAATCCCACAAATCGATTCATCCACCCAGAGATCTGCTATATCCGCCAATGCCTTGCGTGGAATAAGAGAGGGCCTATGGAACCTATATCTTATTGATGTTTGGCGCACATTCCATCCCAATTTAAGGGATTACAGTTTTTATTCTCACGTCCACGGGTCTTATCAAAGACTAGACTATTTATTTATATCCAAGACACACTTGCAGCTTTGCCAAGAAGCAACAATAGGTTCTATCCACCTATCTGACAATGCCCCTGTCTTCCTGAAGGTTGCCGCTCCTGTCCCAACCACGAACAAATTTAGATGGTGCTTGAATAAATCTTTATTGGGAGACAAATTATCAAGCGAAAAAATGTCAGAGGTATTGAAGGAATACTTTGCCCTAAATACAAACTCTGAAACATCGGATCAATCCTTATGGGATGCTCACAAACCATTTATTAGGGGCCATTTCATTAGCCTAGGCTCCTTCATAAAAAAGGAGAGAGGTAAAAAGTTAGACACCTTATGCCAAAATATTAAAATAATAAAATCCAGACACAAACGCTCATTATCAGACACACACCTTCAGGAACTATTTAACCTTAGAGCAGAAATAAAATCACTCCTTCACCTTTCCACCACTAAATACTTTCTAAACTCACAGCATAAATTCTTTGCCCATGGAGACAAAGCATCAAAATTCATGATGCATAGAATAAGAAAAAGAAAATCTGCGAATTATATGCACCAAATAGACTCCCCCCAAGGACTCCCACTTTACTCATCTAAATTAATCGCTTCCCGCTTCAAGGAATTTTACGAATCTCTATATAATATACCCCCCCCACTCACTCCAGACTCCCATTCTACACTTACTTCATCTTTTATAGACACTAGAGTTGAGCGGACACCTGGATGTTCGGGTTCGAGAAGTACGGCCCCGATCCGAACTTCGTCCCGAACCCGAACCCCATTGAAGTCAATGGGGACCCGAACTTTTCGGCACTAAAAAGGCTGTAAAACAGCCCAGGAAAGAGCTAGAGGGCTGCAAAAGGCAGCAACATGTAGGTAAATCCCCTGCAAACAAATGTGGGTAGGGAAATTAATAAAAGTGAAAATAAAATAAATAAAAATTAACCAATATCAATTGGAGAGAGGTCCCATAGCAGAGAATCTGGCTTCATATCATAGCAGAGAATCAGGCTTCACGTCACCCACCACTGTAACAGTCCATTGGCATATATTTAGGCCCAGCACCCAGGCAGAGGAGGGAGGTCCCGTAACAGAGAATCTGGCTTCATGTCAGCAGAGAATCAGTCTTCATGTCATAGCAGAGAATCAGGCTTCACGTCAGCCACCACTGTAACAGTCCATTGGCATATATTTAGGCCCAGCACCCAGGCAGAGGAGAGAGGTCCCGTAACAGAGAATCTGGCTTCATGTCAGCAGAGAATCAGGCTTCATGTCATAGCAGAGAATCAGGCTTCACGTCACCCACCACTGGAACAGTCCATTGTCATATATTTAGGCCCCGGCATCCAGGCAGAGGAGAGAGGTCCCGTAACAGAGAATCTGGCTTCATGTCAGCAGAGAATTAGTCTGCATGTCATAGCAGAGAATCAGGCTTCACGTCAGCCACCACTGCAACAGTCCATTGTCAGATATTTAGGCCAAGCACCCAGGCAGAGGAGAGAGGTCTTGTAACAGAGAATCTGTCTTCATGTCATAGCAGAGAATCAGTCTGCATGTCATAGCAGAGAATCAGGCTTCACGTCACCCAACATTGGAACAGTCCATTGTCAGATATTTAGGCAGAGGAGAGAGGTCCCGTAACAGAGAATCTGGCTTCATGTCAGCAGAGAATCAGTCTGCATGCCATAGCAGAGAATTCCATGATTTTTCTATTCTATGACGTAAAGTCATGATTTTATTAAAGACACGGAGGCGAGTATTGCTTTAACTTCCTTTACTGGTTACCATAGCAGCAAAGAATGAATATGTCAATCATAAAACAAAAACCATAGTAACCGACTCCTCCCCACCATCCCAGCATATAATGACTCCGCACTCTGGGATCATCCTCTTTCTTTGAGCAGCTACTCCAACTGCAGAACTCTCTGGAAACCGGACAGCCTTGACCGCCGCTGACACACTTGAACATCAGAACCAAACTCCTCAACAGAAGGAGAAATGGACTTTGACGGCGTAACGAAACCAACACCGCACTCTGAACCGGAATTGTAGAGAAGAAGAACTCTCAACCTGTAGGTTGAAAACAAAGCCGAGATAGAATCACAAGGTACTGGAACGAATAGACCAACACATAATGCCAAATCAGAAAAAACATCACAGAAAATAAAGGCATAAACATAGCAATGGACAACAAATCCACATTAAAACAAACCCAGCCAGGGTGGGAAGGGTGGGCAATACTCGCCTCTGTGTCTTTAATAAAATCATGACTTTACGTCATAGAATAGGAAAATCATGGAATTTTATCACAAGACACGGAGGCTCCTATTGCTAGTTTAAAGCTGAGACATGACCGAATCAAAAGCATGCATCGCGGGACGAAAATAAAATTCACGAAAGGTGGAGACCCTGGACCAATCCGCTAAACGCATAACGTCCTCCAGACGGGCCCCCGAGACCGACATAGAGGTAGCGGAAGCACTGCGGACAGAATGAGCAGTAAAGATATTGGTGTCAATACCAGCCAGGCCCAAAATCTCCTTAACCCAGCGTGATAGGGTCACGCTGGAGACAGGAGCATAGGGTCTGCTAAAAGAGATAAACAGATTAGGGAAAGCAGGGGCACGTAGAGAAGCAGTACGAAATTCATACTCTTGCAAACATGCAACCGGACAAAGTTGCGGGGACTGTCTAAAGGCAGGGTAAGAGACTGAACGGATGTTCGTCTTAGTACGTCTGGAAATGTTAAACAGAATGACCTCTGGAGTAAATGACCGAGCATCGTAGTCCAGAGCCCGGACATCAGAAACCCTCTTACAGGAAATGAGGCAAAACAGCGTAACTAACTTCGCCGATAACTGGCAAAGGGACAACTGGTCATTAGATGACCAGGAGGATAAAAAGTTCAAAACCAACCCCACATCCCAAGTCGCCGAGAAACGAGGTCTGGGAGGTCGAGACAGACGCGAGCCTTTTAACAAGCGACAAACGAGCGGATGTTGGCCCGCAGGACAACCCTCTAAACCCTCGTGCCTAGAGGATATCGCCGATCTGTAAAGATTAATAGTACGATAAGCCTTACCGGAATCATACAAGGAGGACAGAAATGACAAAACCGAAACTACAGGAGCTCGAACGGGATCCAGACCGCGCTCTCCGCACCAAAGAGCCCAAGCGTCCCAGGCGGCTCTATAAGCCCGTCTGGTTCCGGGAGCCCATATGTTTTCCAGTAGGAAAACAGTTGTGTCCGAAACTCCAGACAGCGAGCCGGAACACCTGAAATCCTGCAAGCGAGAAGGCGAAGTAAACCTGCTCGAACAAGGGGATGGGACTCCCCCATCGGGTCCCGTAGCAGAAAAGGAAGATCCGGAAGGAGAAGTGGGGGTGCTATCAACAGGTCCAAGACTAGGGGGAACCAAGGCTGAGATCGCCACAGAGGCAGGACCAAGACCAACTCCGCCGCCTGGCGCTGGACCTGAAGGAGAACCCGAGGGATCAAAGCAAATGGAGGGAAAGCGTACATCAACGCTCCCCCCCACTGTTGCAGGAATGCATCCACCGCCTCTGCCAGAGGATCCGGCCGCCAGCTGAAGAATCTGGGTACCTGGGCGTTCAAACGGTTCGCGAATAAATCTACCAAAGGAGGACCCCACCGAGATGACAAGGCTAGGAATACCTCCTCGGCTAACTTCCAATCGCTGGAATCCGAAAAGTAACGTGAATTCTAGTCCGCCAACACATTGCGGAGGCCGGGGAGATGCTCTGCTATCACTACGATACCCCTGGTGAGACAGAACTCCTAAAAGTCCTGCGCCAGGTAGGTCAGAACCGAAGAACGTGTTCCACCCATCCCGTTGACGTATCGGACTGCGGAAACGTTGTCCATCCGGAGTCTGATACAGGTTGCGACCGTGCCATTGGCGAAACTGCGAATCGCCAAAGACCCTGCCAGTAACTCCAGACCGTTGATATGGAGGCAAGACTCCTCAGAAGACCAGGGGCCTCCGGTGGATATCCCATTGCAGTGCGCTCCCCATCCGCGCAAACTGGCGTCCGATTCTATGATCAAGTCCGGCAGCGGACCGAACAGGGCTTTGCCATTCCAGACCGATAGGTTCTGGATCCACCACTGCAGTTCATCCCTCGTCTCGGGGTCCAGCGTGATCATATCCGAGTACGTGGCCCCTGTCCGGAGATGGGCAATCTTGAGCCTCTGGAGAGCCCGGTAGTGCAAGGGGGCCGGGAATATGGCCTGGGTGGAAGAGGCCAGGAGCCCTATCAGGCGTGCCAAGTGCCGAAGTGACAACTGTGGCAGAAGGAGCGCATGTCGCAATTCTTTGCGAATTGATCGGACCTTGGACAGAGAGAGATGAAGTGTCAGGGAAGACGAGTCTATTCTGAAACCCAGGAACTCCATCGACATCGATGGTGTGAGGCAAGACTTCTCCTGGTTTACGATAAAACCTAACCCTGAGAGGAGACTGGTGGTCATGGACAGGTGCTTGTGGAGAAGGGACGGCGTTCGTGCCATAATAAGAATATCGTCGAGATAAATTATCATGCGCACCCCTCTGCTGCGGAGCCAAGACACCACAGGCTTCATCACCTTGGTGAAACACCAAGGGGCGGACGAGAGGCCGAACGGCAGGCAAGTGAAGCGCCATAGTTGGTCTCCCCAACGAAAACGAAGCAGATCTCTGGAGGCGGGAGCCACCGGGACCGTGAGATATGCATCCTTGAGGTCGAGCTTGACCATTCAATCGCCCGGAAGGAGCATATCCCTTAAAAGATGGATGCCTTCCATCTTGAAGTGGCGATACTGCACCAGAGAGTTGAGGGATTTTAAATTGATAACTGGGCGCATCTGTCCGCCTTTTTTCTGCACCAGGAACATGTTGCTGATCACCCTGGTGGTGTGAGGGGTGGTGCGTTCTATAGCTCGTTTGAGGACTAATTCCCTCAGTTCCTTGTGTAAGTGCTGCCGCAGCAAGCCGTTCAATGGAAAGGGGTGGGGGGCGGGTAGAAGACTTGGGGGGGCTACCAAGTCTATTGTGAAACCTCTTATGGTGTCCAGCACCCACCGGTCTGAGGTGATCTCGGACCAGGCATTGAAAAAGAAACTGAGTCTGCCCCCGACACAATCTGTTGAAGAATACAACGGTAGAACGTGGTGAGTACTTACCAACTGGTCGTCGATAGGAGGGAGCTCCACGGAAATTCCTGGAACGTCCCGAAGCGCCCCGGGAGGGGAAGAAGGAAGGCTGGTGCCTGGGGTCCTGGAGCGAGGATCTATAGTTGAAGGAGCCTCTTCCCGTGCCTCGGGAATGGAAGTCGGACCGGCCGGACAGACTGCCCCTAGAGCTGCCGGCCCTACTGGAGAAACGGTTGTTAAACACTCTTTTCATGGATGTCTGAGCTTTGTCTAGAGCCGTGAAAGCCCCGACATATCTGCCCAATTCCTTTATAAAGGAGTCTCCAAACAGAAGACCTTGGGCATTCTTGCCCGCTTCAGATAACGCAAGGTTGGAGAGTTTCGGCTCCACCTTCATTAAGATAGCCTTCCGTCTTTCTATGGCCAAAGAGGTATTTACATTGCCCACAATGCAGATGGCCCGCTGGACCCATCCTCCCAATTCAATGGGGTCAACAGATCTGCCCTCCGCCTTGGCGGACTCCACCATGTCAAAAATCCTGGCCAGGGGACCTGTGATATACAGGAACTTATCCTGAACGGCCCGCAGAGCCGAATCTAGCCCTTTTTTAGGATTAAACCTAGTCTTGGTCAGGAACTGGACCATCTTAGGATCCACGGTCGGTGTGTCGCACACCTTGTTGGGAATAAGAGAGCGAGGGCATTCCGCTCACAATTTGTTGTGGGACTCCTTACTTAAAGGAGCGCGGATCTTCGCCTCCAAATACTGTGCCACATGGGTGGCAGGCAGCCATTCCGCGGAGCGAGGATGATGGAGCTCCTCAGGATTAAAAAGGGGGTACCTAGGGAATCCACCAGGGGGTCGCCCGGGATAGACTGCCCCTCTTGTCCAGTAACCGCGGGTGCGTGCGGTACAGGGCCAGGTAATAAATCTAGAGGGTCTACTTCTACATCCTCAAGCTCCTCTACTGAGTCATAGTGAGACTCATATCGTGCCTCCTCAATCGATTCCTTATCTGGCTCAGGTAATGTTCTGGCCGTTTTCCATGCGCGAGAGTGTTCTGCCTGTCGCGTGCAGGCTCTTTTTCGCGGGACAACCGCGTGGTCATGTGATGGGTCACCATCGGTCGCAGAGGTTCTGGAGGCAGACGGCCTGTTAAGGTCCATCGCTGGGTCCTGGGTGGGCTTAGTGGGCTGAGCGCATAGGGCCTGGGAGATCGATTGCGAAAGGGCTGAGGACATAGAGCCCATAGCAGCCATGATCGCATTTGAAATGGACTGCTGCAGTGCAGCGTTTTGCACCTCCTGTGAGGGATCATCCATTCGGTTAGCAACCGTGGAGGGATTAGGAGGGGTAGTGGGGACACCCTGCCTAGGGGTAGAAGAGGTGCTACGGCGAGACATGTGGTAGTGATGGTAGGAGTAATTCACCCCAGACCACCAAGGGAAACACAGCAGACCTAGAGAAGGAAAGAAAAAAGAGACTAATGAGGGCCTGAAGGATAGAGTAAGCGATGGAGGTCGCCGGAGTATACACTCACCGAAGTAGCCGTGCAGGGAAACCCAGAGGGAAGCGTGGAGATTGGCGCGACAGCTCCGATGCGCAAGACGCCGAGTCCTGGTGAAAGAAACCTCGCAGAGAACGGCCGAAATCCCGCGAGATCGCAGGGGCTATAAACAGGGAGGCGCAAGATGGCGGCTGAAGTCTCGTGGATCGCGAGACCTCGGCCGAAGCGGAGATACAGGGAGGCCTAAGATGCGGCCGAAATCTCGTGAATCGCGAGACTTCGGCCGGACAGACAGGGGCAAGCCCGGGAACCCGAAACGCCTCGCGGTAAGCCCAGAGAGGGAAACCGAAGCGTGAGAAAGGACCTATAAGGGAATAGGTAGTGGGAAAAAAAGAAAAGGGGGGTGGACAAGGCATCAGTCCAGACAAGGAAAAAATTAAAATAAAGACGATCGCAATAACAAAATGTCAAGGAGGAACAGAACCAGGAGGCAACCTGGATAAAATAAACAGCAAGTAATGCTCCTAAGACGCAAAAATAGCATACATTAGAACATATCATATAGAATACTTATCTGCCATGGCAAGCAGCAAAGAAAGAGGATGATCCCAGAGTGCGGAGTCATTATATGCTGGGATGGTGGGGAGGAGTCGGTTACTATGGTTTTTGTTTTATGATTGACATATTCATTCTTTGCTGCTATGGTAACCAGTAAAGGAAGTTAAAGCAATAGGAGCCTCCGTGTCTTGTGATAAAATCAGGCTTCACGTCAGCCCCACTGCAACAGTCCATTGTCATATATTTAGGCCCAGCACCCAGGCAGAGGAGAGAGGCCCCGTAACAGAGAATCTGGCTTCATGTCAGCAGAGAATCAGTCTGCATGTCATAGCAGAGAATCAGGCTTCACGTCAGCCACCACTGCAACAGTCCATTGTCATAAATTTAGGCCCAGCACCCAGGCAGAGGAGAGAGGTCCCGTAACAGAGGATCTGGCTTCATGTCAGCAGAGAATCAGTCTGCATGTCATAGCAGAGAATCAGGCTTCACGTCACCCACCACTGCAACAGTCCATTGTCATATATTTAGGCCCAGCACCCAGGCAGAGGAGAGAGGTCCCGTAACAGAGGATCTGGCTTCATGTCAGCAGAGAATCAGTCTGCATGTCATAGCAGAGAATCAGGCTTCACGTCACCCACCACTGGAACAGTCCATTCTCAGATATTTAGGCCCCGGCACCCAGGCAGAGGAGAGAGGTCCCGTAACAGACAATCTGGCTTCATGTCAGCAGAGAATCAGTCTTCATGTCATAGCAGAGAATCAGGCTCCACGTCAGCCACCACTGTAACAGTCCATTGGCATATATTTAGGCCCAGGCACCCAGGCAGAGGAGAGAGGTCCCGTAACAGAGGATCTGGCTTCATGTCAGCAGAGAATCAGTCTGCATGTCATAGCAGAGAATCAGGCTCCACGTCAGCCACCACTGTAACAGTCCATTGTCAGATATTTAGGCCCAGCACCCAGGCAGAGGAGAGAGGTCCCGTAACAGACAATCTGGCTTCATGTCAGCAGAGAATCAGTCTTCATGTCATAGCAGAGAATCAGGCTCCACGTCAGCCACCACTGTAACAGTCCATTGGCATATATTTAGGCCCCGGCACCCAGACAGAGGAGAGAGGTCCCGTAACAGAGAATCTGGCTTCATGTCAGCAGAGAATCAGTCTTCATGTCATAGCATATTTTTTCATAGATTTTCCTATCTTATGACGTAAAGTCATGATTTTATTAAAGACACGGAGGCTCCTATTGCTATCTCTTTCTTTACTAAAATCATATAGCAGCAAAGAACAAACAAATCAATCAAAATGGAAACCATGGCAACTGACTCCTCCCCACTGTGCCAGTATAACAGTTCTAGCCTCTGTCGACTCCTCCTCTTTCTTTGATGGTGATAGTCCACTGGAAAAACTGATCTCGATGAGCAAAACTCCATAGAAACTGAAGACCAACCAACTCTTTAACTGAAGAATAAAACTGGAAACTCAAACGAAAGCAGCAGCTGGAAAGTGGTAAATTCATCCTATGAAAAGAAAACGAGACAAAAGGTAGAAAAAACGCCTAAATGAAGGTAACAATCATCAGTAACGCATTGCAGTGTACATATAGTAACATAACTGTCAGATGTAGACATAATATAAAATCACAATTATTCAAGTCTCAAAAAATCAGGGGGGGGAAATAGGGCGGGGCAATACTCGCCTCCGTGTCTTTAATAAAATCATGACTTTACGTCATAAGATAGGAAAATCATGCAATTTTATTACATGACACGGAGGCTCCTATTGCGAGTTCAAAGCTGACTTACCACAGAAGAAAAAACATGAACTGGAGGCCGGAAATAGAATTCACGAAAGGTAGAAACTCGTGACCAATCCGCTAATTTCATAATGTACTCCAAACGGGCGCCTGCCATAGTCATTGAGGTTGCCGAAGCCCCTCTAGTGGAATGTGCAGAGAAAATCTCCGTATTCACACCTGCCAAGGACATAACCCACTTCACCCAGCGGGCTAGAGTGATTGTTGATACCGGTCCAAAAGGGCGACGGTATGATAGAAAAAGCTGTGGACAATTAGGCGAACGAAGAGGGAGAGTACGTATCTCATATTCCCGGAGGCAGGCCACAGGGCAGAGGGCATGGGAGTCCGGAAAACATGGATAAGAAACGGACCTGATATTAGTCTTGGTGCGTCGTGTGATGTTGAACACAACCCCATCAGGAGTGAAGGATCTAGCGTCGTAATCCAAAGCGCGGACGTCAGACACCCTCTTGCAGGAGATCAAGCAAAACAAGGAAACCAGCTTAGCAGAAAGCTGGCGAAGGGCAAGGTCCGTATTTGAAGGCCAGGAGGAAAAAAGGGACAGCACGGAGGAGACATCCCACGTAGAGGAGAAACGAGGTCTGGGTGGACGGGAAAGACGGGAACCTCTAAGAAGACGGCAAACTAGAGGATGCTGACCCGCCGGGCACCCCCCAAACCCGTGGTGAAAAGCAGAAATGGCGGAGCGGTACAAGTTGATGGTACGGTATGCTTTACCATCCTCAAAAAGCGAAGTAAGAAATTGAAGTACATCTGTTACAGGGGCTGAAACGGGATCCAGGTGCCTAGCCAGGCACCAATCAGCCCAAGATCTCCAGGCTGACCGATAAGACCGTCTGGTCCCTGGAGCCCACGCCTCGTCCAATAGGCGTCTAGCTGAGTCCGAAATCCTAGCGACGTTCCAGGGTTCCCTGAAATTCTGCACGCCAGAAGTTGGAGGGAGCCTTCGAGGATAAGAGGATGCCCGAGACCCGAAGGATCTAACAAGAGGTCCGGGAAGAGCGGAAGAAGTAGAGGGCATTGGAATTAAGGCACTCCAGAAGTTGGGGAAACCATGATTGGGTGGTCCAAAACGGGACTATAAGAACAAGATCCGCTCCTTGAAGGCGGGTTAGAGTTAAGACTCGTGGGATCAGAGCGAACGGAGGGAAAGCGTAGGAAATGTGACCGGTCCAATCTTGAAGAAACGCATCCACCGCCTCCGCGTCTGGATCCGGACGCCAGCTGTAAAACCGCGGGAGTTGGGAGTTCAGACGAGACGCAAAGAGGTCTAAACAGAAAGGACCCCAACGGGATGAAATGGACGAGAAGACTGTGGTGTCTAATCTCCAATCGCTGGAGTCCGACAGAAAACGAGAGCTCCAGTCCGCATGGGTATTGTGTAGGCCCGGTATATACTCTGCCGACACCGTGATCTCCCTGGCAAGGCAGAAAGTCCAGAAATCCCGCGCCAGGTGGGATAGGGTTGTAGAATGCGTGCCTCCCATGGCATTGACATACCTGACCGCAGAGATGTTGTCCATCCGCAACCTGATGCAAGCCTTGGTCAGGCTGCTCGCGAAACTGCGAACTGCAAAAGAACCCGCCAGCAGCTCTAAGGCGTTGATGTGAAGACCAGACTCCTCTACTGACCAACGACCTCCAGTAGTCACTCCGTTGCTGTAAGCTCCCCAGCCTAGAAGGCTGGCATCTGACTCTATCGTGATATCCGGATGGGGTCGAAAAATCGCCTTCCCATTCCACACTTCCAGGTTGTGGACCCACCAAGACAACTCGTCTCTGGTGTCCTCGTCCAAGGTGATCAGATCCGCGTAGGATGCTCCCGATTGAAGGTGGGCAATCTTGAGCCTCTGCATGGCCCGATAATGTAGAGGAGCTGGGAACACTGCTTGGATGGACGAAGAGAGAAGGCCTATTATACGGGCCAGGTGGCGTAGGGAGACTTGTGGAAGAGAGAGGGAATGAAGGAGCTCCTTGCGGATGGCTCGCACTTTGGAAGGAGGGAGGCTGAGGGTCTCCGTGGATGAATTGATGGTGAAGCCTAGAAACTCTATGGACTGGGCCGGAGTCAGAGTCGACTTCTCTAGATTGAGAAGAAACCCCAATCGAGATAACAGGTCCATGGAACACTGCAGATGTGTAAGCAGGACGGAAGGGCACTGGGCCATGATGAGGATATCGTCTAGATAAATAATCAGACGAATCCCTTGACTGCGGAGACAGGAGATGACCGGCCGTAGAAGTTTGGTGAAGCACCAAGGGGCCGAAGAAGAGTCCGAAGGGTAGACATGTGAATCTCCATATCTCCGAGCCCCAGAGAAAACGAAGGAAGATCCCTGGAAGACTCGGCTACCGGCACTGTCAGGTAGGCATCTTTCAGGTCCAGTTTGACCATCCAATCGCCATGGAGTAGCAAATCCCTGAGAAGGTGTATGCCCTCCATCTTGAAGTGCCGATACTGCACAAAAGCGTTTAGGGCCCGAAGGTTGATTACGGGACGCATCTGGCCTCCTTTTTTGGCCACCAGGAACATACTGCTTATGATTCCCTCTGTGGATACGGGAGCTCGCTCTATGGCACCCTTCTGACATAGCGCCGTCAGCTCCTGATGTAACAACTGGCGCGTTGAGGACGGGAGAACTACAGGATGTGGAGGGGGAATTTGGATCTGAGAGCAAATCAGTTCTATGTGGAATCCCCGTACAGTAGAAAGAACCCATGGGTCGGCAGTGATGGTTGACCAGACATGGGAAAAAATACGGAGTCTGCCCCCTACCCAAGGGGTCAAAGAAGACGTTGGAAGTCGACTTACCGAAAGGGCGTCGGTTAGATGAACCTCTGGCTCCGCGGGAACGCCAAGAAGATCCTCGGGTGGGGAAGAAGGCGGGTGGCTGCCGGAACTCTTGTGTGTAGGAACGATAGGGGAAGGAGCCTCGACCCGAACCACGGGTCTGGTAGGAAGAACGGCCGGACAGGCGGCCCCTAGAGCTGCCGGCCCTGTGAGAGACCCTACCCTGGAAGACTCGTTTCATCGAGGTCTGGGCCTTGTCAAGGGCAGTGAAGGCTCCTACAAACCGGGACAGGTCCTTTATAAAGGAGTCCCCAAACAGTAATCCCTGGGCCTCTTTACCTGCCTCTGTGAGGGCTAAATTAGAGAGTTTGGGTTCTATCTTGAAAAGAATCGCCTTTCTTCTCTCTATGGAGAGTGAAGTATTAACATTGCCCGTGATGCACACGGCACGCTGAACCCATCCCCGGAGCTCCTCCGGATCCACCAGTGAATTCTGGGATTTGGCTGACTCAGCCAATTCAAATTTTTTTTGTTAATGGGCCCAATAGGTCTAAAAGCTTGTCCTGACAGGACTTTAAGGCAGACTCTAGACCTTTCTTTGGGTTCCAGCCCGATTTAGAGAGGAATTGACACATCTTGGGGTCAACAATAGGTGTCTCACAGACTTTGTTGGGAATAATAGGTCTGGGGCACTCAGCTTTCATTTTATTGCGCGCCTCCTTAGAAAGAGGCTGGCGCACTCGGGCTTCCAGGTACTTTGCCACATGTGAGGACGGGAGCCACTCTGCAGACCTAGGGTGATGTAATGTATCGGGATCAAATAGGGGTTCACCCTCTGGATCTAAAATAGCTGAGGATTCCAAAGGAACCTCCATGGAAGCAGACCGTGGCGTGATAGATCTTGAGGATGGACCTGGAAGGTCCGAATCCAAAAGATCGTCCTCCTCCAAGTCCTCAAATTCGATAGAGCGATACTGAGCCTCCTCATCTGAGTCGGGTTCAGAGCCCGAAACATAATCTTGTTGCGCTCTAGCGCATTTCCACTGCCTCGCCTTTTCTGCCTGGCGGGCATAGGCTCTTTTGCGTGAACGGGGCACGCCATCTTGGGTGGCTACAGTTCCACCAGTCTTAACGGTTCTGGAGGCAGGTAGTAAGGTCTCAGATGGATGGGACCTAGAAGGTTTGGAGGAGGAGGGGCCGGCCATAAGGGCCTCAGAAATTGAAGTGGATATGGCCGTGGACATAGACCCCATAGCAGCCTGGATAGCTGCAGTCACTGAGCGCTGAATAGCCGAAGTTTGTGCCTCTACAGACATGGCACCTGGTTCCTGTGTATTAGAGGGCACCTCCAAAATTTCAGGGGAAGATTCACACCCACCCATATTAACTTTGGACATTGTACTATAAACGGGATAGTATTAATAGAACCTAATGTGGCTTATTAAAAACGGGGTAGTATTAATAGAGCCTAATGTGGCTAATAACCAACAAAAAAAAAACAAAGCACAGAGATATATTACTAGGGATGAAACAGTGAGGCTCCGGCAGCTCTCTGAGGAGAAACGGCGCAAATCTCGCGAAATACCGCGAGATCACGCTCGGTTCAGAGAGGAGAGAGCGCTGGTGAGGTAAAATGGCGGCCGAAATCTCGCGAGATCTCGGCCGCCCAGAAGGAAGAAGAAAGCGGAGCGGCGCAGAGGTGGCGGTGAGTGACGGGAGTCCTATGAAGCGGCGAAATGGCCGCACGGGGAGCGGGGTCAAAACCCAGCAGCGCTAGAGGTGGGTAACTGAAAAACCTAATAAGGAAAAAAATTTTTGCCTAGGGGAACAAAACCAATAAGGGCCAAAAAAGAAAGAGTGGGGAGGAAAGACACACCTCACACTCTGAAGGAAGACTACAAGAAAAGCATAAAATATATAATATATAACCATAGCCTAATACAATAATACTAATAAAGCTCAGCCCACAGAAATTGAGACCACTGTACTTATCTGTGAGGAGAGCAGCAAAGAAAGAGGAGGAGTCGACAGAGGCTAGAACTGTTATACTGGCACAGTGGGGAGGAGTCAGTTGCCATGGTTTCCATTTTGATTGATTTGTTTGTTCTTTGCTGCTATATGATTTTAGTAAAGAAAGAGATAGCAATAGGAGCCTCCGTGTCATGTAATAAAATCAGGCTTCACGTCAGCCACCACTGCAACAGTCCATTGTCAGATAGTTAGGCCCAGGCACCCAGGCAGAGGAGAGAGGTCCCGTAACAGAGGATCTGTCTTCATGTCAGCAGAGAATCAGTCTTCATATCATAGCATAGAATCATGCTTCACGTCACCCAACACTGGAACAGTCCATTGTCAGATATTTAGGCTCAGGCACCCAGGCAGAGGAGAGAGGTCCCGTAACAGACAATCTGTCTTCATGTCAGCAGAGAATCAGTCTTCATGTCATAGCAGAGAATCAGGCTTCACGTCACCCACCACTGCAACAGTCCATTGTCAGATATTTAGGCCCTGGCACCCAGGCAGAGGAGAGAGGTCCCGTAACAGAGAATCTGGCTTCATGTCAGCAGAGAATTAGTCTGCATGTCATAGCAGAGAATCAGGCTTCACGTCACCCACCACTGCAACAGTCCATTGTCAGATATTTAGGCCCAGCACCCAGGCAGAGGAGAGAGGTCCAATAACAGAGATTCAGGCTTCATGTCAGCAGAGAATCAGTATTTATGTCATAGCAGAGAATCAGGCTTCACGTCACCCACCACTGGAACAGTCCATTGGCATATATTTAGGCCCAGGCACCCAGGCAGAGGAGAGAGGTCCCGTAACAGAGAATCTGGCTTCATGTCAGCAGAGAATCAGTCTGCATGTCATAGCAGAGAATCAGGCTTCACGTCAGCCACCACTGCAACAGTCCATTGGCATATATTTAGGCCCAGGCACCCAGACAGAGGAGAGGTTCATTCAACTTTGGGTAGCCTCGCAATATAATGGTAAAATGAAAATAAAAATAGGATTGAATGAGGAAGTGCCCTGGAGTCCAATAATATATGGTTAAGGGGAGGTAGTTAATGTCTAATCTGCACAAGGGACGGACAGGTCCTGTGGGATCCATGCCTGGCTCATTTTTATGAACGTCAGCTTGTCCACATTGGCTGTAGACAGGCGGCTGCGTTTGTCTGTAATGACGCCCCCTGCCGTGCTGAATACACGTTCAGACAAAACGCTGGCCGCCGGGCAGGCCAGCACCTCCAAGGCATAAAAGGCTAGCTCTGGCCACGTGGACAATTTAGAGACCCAGAAGTTGAATGGGGCGAACCATCAGTCAGTACGTGGAGGGGTGTGCACACGTACTGTTCCACCATGTTAGTGAAATGTTGCCTCCTGCTAACACGTTGCGTATCAGGTGGTGGTGCAGTTAGCTGTGGCGTGTTGACAAAAGTTTTCCACATCTCTGCCATGCTAACCCTGCCCTCAGAGGAGCTGGCCGTGACACAGCTGCCTTGGCGACCTCTTGCTCCTCCTCTGCCTTGGCCTTGGGCTTCCACTTGTTCCCCTGTGACATTTGGGAATGCTCTCAGTAGCGCGTCTACCAACGTGCGCTTGTACTCGCGCATCTTCCTATCACGCTCCAGTGCAGGAAGTAAGGTGGGCACATTGTCTTTGTAGCGTGGATCCAGCAGGGTGGCAACCCAGTAGTCTGCACACGTTAAAATGTGGGCAACTCTGCTGTCGTTGCGCAGGCACTGCAGCATGTAGTCGCTCATGTGTGCCAGGCTGCCCAGGGGTAAGGACAAGCTGTCCTCTGTGGGAGGTGTATCGTCATCGTCCTGCCTTTCCCCCCAGCCACGCACCAGTGATGGACCCGAGCTGCGTTGGGTGCCACCCCGCTGTGACCATGCTTCATCCTCATCCTCCTCCACCTCCTCCTCATCCTCGTCCTCCTCGTCCTCCAGTAGTGGGCCCTGGCTGGCCACATTTGTACCTGGCCTCTGCTGTTGCAAAAAAACTGCCTCTGAGTCACTTCGAAGAGACTGGCCTGAAAGTGCTAAAAATGACCCCTCTTCCTCCTCCTCCTGGGCCACCTCATCTTCCATCATCGCCCTAAGTGTTTTCTCAAGGAGACATAGAAGTGGTATTGTAACGCTGATAACGGCGTCATCGCCACTGGCCATGTTGGTGGAGTACTCGAAACAGCGCAACAGGGCACACAGGTCTGGCATGGAGGCCCAGTCATTAGTGGTGAAGTGGTGCTGTTCCGCAGTGCGACTGACCCGTGCGTGCTGCAGCTGAAACTCCACTATGGCCTGCTGCTGCTCGCACAGTCTGTCCAGCATGTGCAAGGTGGAGTTCCACCTGGTGGGCACGTCGCATATGAGGCGGTGAGCGGGAAGGCCGAAGTTACGCTGTAGCGCAGACAGGCGAGCAGCGGCAGGATGTGAACGCCGGAAGCGCGAACAGACGGCCCGCACTTTATGCAGCAGCTCTGACATGTCGGGGTAGTTGTGAATGAACTTCTGCACCACCAAATTCAGCACATGCGCCAAGCAAGGGATGTGCGTCAAACCGGCTAGTCCCAGAGCTGCAACGAGATTTCGCCCATTATCGCACACCACCAGGCCGGGCTTGAGGCTCACCGGCAGCAACCAGTCGTCGGTCTGTTGTTCTATACCCCGCCACAACTCCTGTGCGGTGTGGGGCCTGTCCCCCAAACATATGAGTTTCAGAATGGCCTGCTGACGTTTACCCCGGGCTGTGCTGAAGTTGGTGGTGAAGGTGTGTGGCTGACTGGATGAGCAGGTGGAAGAAGAGGAGGAGGAAGCCGAGAAGGAGAAGGAGGCAACAGGAGGCAAAAAATGTTGCCCTGCGATCCTTGGCGGCGGAAGGACGTGCGCCAAACAGCTCTCCGCCTGGGGCCCAGCCGCCACTACATTTACCCAGTGTGCAGTTAGGGAGATATAGCGTCCCTGGCCGTGCTTACTGGTCCACATATCTGTGGTTAGGTGGACCTTGCCACAGATGGCGTTGCGCAGTGCACACTTGATTTTATCGGATACTTGGTTGTGCAGGGAAGGCACGGCTCTCTTGGAGAAGTAGTGGCGGCTGGGAACAACATACTGTGGGACAGCAAGCGACATGAGCTGTTTGAAGCTGTCTGTGTCCACCAGCCTAAATGACAGCAGAAGAGGCCGAGGCGGCAGCAGCAGAAGAGGCCGAGGCGGCAGCAGCAGAAGAGGTCGAGGCGGCAGCAGCAGAAGAGGTAGCAGGGGGAGCCTGAGTGACTTCCTTGGTTTTAAGGTGTTTTCTCCACTGCAGTTCATGCTTAGCATGCAGGTGCCTGGTCATGCAGGTTGTGCTAAGGTTCAGAACGTTAATGCCTTGCTTCAGGCTCTGATGGCACAGCGTGCAAACCACTCGGGTCTTGTCGTCAGCACATTGTTTGAAGAAGTGCCATGCCAGGGAACTCCTTGAAGCTGCCTTTGGGGTGCTCGGTCCCAGATGGCGGCGGTCAGTAGAAGGCGGAGTCTCTTGGCGGCGGGTGTTCTGCTTTTGCCCACTGCTCCCTCTTTTGCTACGCTGTTGGCTCGGTCTCACAACTGCCTCTTCCTCCGAACTGTGAAAGTCAGTGGCACGACCTTCATTCCATGTGGGGTCTAGGACCTCATCGTCCCCTGCATCGTCTTCCACCCAGTCTTGATCCCTGACCTCCTGTTCAGTCTGCACACTGCAGAAAGACGCAGCAGTTGGCACCTGTGTTTCGTCATCATCAGAGACATGCTGAGGTGGTATTCCCATGTCCTCATCATCAGGAAACATAAGTGGTTGTGCGTCAGTGCATTCTATGTCTTCCGCCGCTGGGGAAGGGCTGGGTGGATGCCCTTGGGAAACCCTGCCAGCGGAGTCTTCAAACAGCATAAGAGACTGCTGCATAACTTGAGGCTGAGACAGTTTCCCTGGTATGCATGGGGGTGATGTGACAGACTGATGGGCTTGGTTTTCAGGCGCCATCTGTGCGCTTTCTGCAGAAGACTGGGTGGGAGATAATGTGAACGTGCTGGATCCACTGTCGGCCACCCAATTGACTAATGCCTGTACCTGCTCAGGCCTTACCATCCTTAGAACGGCATTGGGCCCCACCAAATATCGCTGTAAATTCTGGCGGCTACTGGGACCTGAGGTAGTTGGTTCACTAGGACGTGTGGATGTGGCAGAACGGCCACGTCCTCTCCCAGCACCAGAGGGTCCACTAACACCACCACGACCATGTCCACGTCCGCGTCCCTTACTAGATGTTTTCCTCATTGTTATCGTTCACCACAACAACAAAAATATTATTTGACCCAATGTATAGAATTCAAATTCAGGCCTTTTTTTAAAGACAACTAACACTATCTGGCATCTATTTAGGTACCGTATTACACTAATACAGGCACAGCAGTAACCAGAGATTTAGCTGGATATAAATTTAAGGCCTTGTACTTAGGCGCTGGGTGACAGGTATAGGTTTACTGACAGAATTAGACTTGGAAATGCACAGTAGCGTGTGTGTGAAGTTATTCAGAATGACCCTATCAGCACCTTGAATCTGATATACGCTTTTAGGGATACATTTAAAGTAGGCCTGATATAGCAGAAACCACTAAATTAAGAAATTGCTAAATTGGGAATTGTATTTCAGCCCAGAACAAAAACTGTGCTTTGACGGACACTAAATAATTTGACCAGCCACAGCAGTAACGACAGATTTAGCTGGATATAAATTTGAGGCCTAGTATTTAGGCGCTGGGTGACAGGTATACGTTTACTGACAGAATTAGACTGGGATATGGCCAAAAAATAACCACACTATTGATGGTTAAATGCACTTGGTGTGACAGCTTGACCCTGATGTAGGATTTAGCCAAAAAACAACCACACCATTGATGGTTAAATGCACTTGGTGACAGCTTGTGCTGGCGCACTACAAGACACAAAATGGCCGCCGATCACCCCAGAAAAAAGGGACTGAAAAACGCTCTGGGCAGCCTAAAAACAGTGAGCAGTTGAATAGCAGCAGTTCAATCATCCACAGCTGCAGATCGATCACTGGATGGAGTCCTTTGGAGGAGTTAATCTGCCTAATCTCGCCCCCTACTGTCGCAGCTGCAACCTCTCCCTACACTGATCAGAGCAGAGTGACGGGCAGCGCTATGTGACTCCAGCTTAAATAGAGGCGGGGTCACATGGTGCTCTGGCCAATCACAGCCATGCCAATAGTAGGCATGGCTGTGACGGCCTCTTGGGGCAAGTAGTATGACGCTTGTTGATTGGCTGCTTTGCAGCCTTTCAAAAAGCGCCAAGAAAGCGACGAACACCGAACCCGAACCCGGACTTTTACGAAAATGTCCGGGTTCGGGTCCGTGTCACGGACACCCCAAAATTCGGTACGAACCCGAACTATACAGTTCGGGTTCGCTCATCCCTAATAGGCACGCTTGACCTTCCATCTCTTTCGCAAATATCCAAAAGCAATTATCTTCCCCATTTACTCTAACAGAACTATCAACAGCACTGAAACAAGCACCATCTAATAAAAGCCCTGGCCCTGACGGACTAACCGTCTCGTACTACAAAACATACCAACAACTTTTACTCCCCCATTTACTTTCAGTTTGTAATTCGGCCCTACAAGGGAACCAGCTTTCAAGAGATATGACAATAGCTCACATAACGTTGATACCAAAAGAAGGAAAAAAACCCAGTCAATGTGCTAATTATAGACCCATTTCACTTCTCAACATTGATCTTAAACTACTGGCAAAGATGTTGGCAAATCGCCTGTCTACAGTTCTTCCATCAATGGTACAGGGGGACCAGGTAGGCTTTGTCCGAGGAAGGGCGGGCAGAAATAATACTTCTAGAGTTCTAAACATTATATATTATGCTGTCCTCCGTTCCAAAACTCTACTCTTACTCAGCACAGATGCGGAAAAAGCATTTGATAGAATTAGCTGGCCCTACCTAAACTCAGTCCTGAGGGGGTTTGGCTTACCTGGTCCCTTTGTACAAGCCACCTTTGCCATGTATCACCAGGCCGCAGCCTCGATCCTAGTAAATGGAGACCTATCAGACCCCTTTAACATAAGAAATGGTACCCGCCAAGGTTGCCCCTTATCACCCTTACTTTTTGTTTTAGCCCTCAAACCCCTTTTAATCCGTCTGAGAGCAGACCCACTCATAAGAGGAATAGCCCTGGGAGGGAGAGAACATAAACTTGCCGCTTTCGCAGATGACATCATGATAATGACTACTAACCCGGAAGTATCCCTACCAGTGATCCAACACCACTTAGATAACTATAGCGCCCTCTCCAATTTTAAATATAATAAACAAAAATCGCTTATCATATGTTTCAGCATTCCCCAAAAATTGCAAACTCGCTTAAAAGTCAACTCAGCTTTTGATTGGTCATCACCGTACCTCGCATACTTAGGAATTAAGATAAGCCCTGTGACAGATCCATCTGTATAGACCTATATTGCTGGTTCGTCTGTTTGCCTTCATTTAGCTGGATTTCCTGTCCGTATGCCCCTGTTCGTGTGTTTCCCCACATACCCATTGGAACTACTGGACGGACGGCCACCCAGGAGAAGAGTGTGCTGCTAGTTAACTCAAATGGCCTCCTTGTTCACAAAGGACTTGAACCAACTTGAACTCCTGGTCTAATTCGTGCCATTGTGGGACGCTAAATGTCTGTGTATTGAAAAGGGTTGTGCCATTGTGTGTGTAAATGGTGATGTCTGTCCTGTTGTCCCCACATGTGTATTGGTGATTTCCCTCTGTCTTGAGAGATAATTGGATTATTCCTCGGGTGTCTCCAGGGCAGAGAGGAGGAAACCATAATGCATTGTGGGGATGTATTGTCTCTGTAGTGCTGCATGTCTGTCCTGTGTCACAGTCTCTATTCTGGGCCCCTAGGGGCGTGTCCACCAGATGGGGACCTGCATAAAAATGGGCGGGTAGCCCTCAATAAATCATTCCCTGTTTGACTTTCAAGACGGAGCTTGGTCTCGTTTATGGAGGGATTTATTATTGGGACAGCGCTTTCGTATATTGCTAGCTGTGGAAGGAGTTCGACTGAATTGCTGATCGGGAGTTGCCACGTTCTTATGCTCCATTCGGGGGTTTGATGATCGGCTGGATTAAACACTGCATTCCTGGAGAAAGGGGCTTATTCACTAACCAGCGGCGTCATCTACCTGGCGGTGAGTGTCGTAACAATTGGTGGCAAGCAACGGGATGAGTCCCACCGCCCAGAAGGCCAGCTACAAATCCCAGGGTGGAGATGCAGTATGAGGAATTAAGGCGTGCTACCCTTAAAGATATATTGGAACGCAGAGGACGATCAGCGAGTAATCTCAAGAAGAGAGAGATTATTTCTATATTATTGGAGATGGATGCAGCACAGGGAGCGGAGAGCGCTAATGTGCCTGGCATACTGGATTTAACACCCGAGGAGGTACAATTTAACCGGGCAGTCCAGATAAGGCTGGCACACTTTGGCCCCAACCCTGCAGCAGATATTGTGGTCCAGGTGCAAGCAGCAGTAGCAGCACAACAGGCGCTCCAGGGAAGAGGAGCTGCAGCAGCAGAGGTACCCCATAATAATAATGGAAGGAGAAAGGTACCTTTTGCTGCATTTAGACATTTTGTGGAAGCGGAGGGAGAGATTGACGGGTTCCTGGCTGATTTTGAAAGGAAGTGTGCCTTACACCAGGTACCCGCAGAGGAATGGGTCACTATCCTCTCTGGGAAATTATCCGGCCGGGCCAGTGAGGCTTTTCGGGCCATCCCAGAGGAGGACCTTACAAGTTACCGGGCAGTAAAAGATGCCCTTTTGGCCAGATACGCTGTCACCCCTGAGGCGTACCGGCGGCGATTCCGGGACACTAACAAGCAGGCTGGCGATTCTTATGTGGAGTGGGCATGCAGGGTACACCGCACCGCAGCCCACTGGATGGCAGGGTGCCAAGCGGTAACTGGGGAAGAGGTGCTGCAAGTATTTTTGTTGGAGCACTGCTTTGATCGGTTACCTGCAGGAGTCAGAGAGTGGGTTAGGGACCGCAAACCCGCTACCTTACCTGAAGCTGCTCGTCTGGCCGATGAATACACAGATGCACGAAGGCTAGACCAGACAGCAGCCAAGGTCCCTACCCGAGTGGAGTACAAACCGGAAGCACCTCCAACCACTACTGTGTATCACCCCCCAGCGCAACGCACCCCCACAATACCACCAGCAAACAATTATGTTCAGCCAGCTCGGTTCAACGCCCGGGATTACTCTCAGCCTATCCGGTGCTATGGGTGCAAACAGCTGGGGCACAAGAGACCGGAGTGCCCATTGAACAATACCAACCCAGCACAGTCGTGGAGAAAACCAGCCGGCGGAAATCAGCAGCCACCCCAGCCTTCCGCTCACTGTCTTGAGCAGGAGGAATTTTGGGGTATACTACATGAGGCGGATCCAGTACAAGCCGCCCAGCAGGATAACCGGCAGCAGCACAGGCAGACCGTTAGACTAAACGGTAAAGTGGTCACTGGTCTGAGAGACACCGGGGCCACTATGACCCTGCTCCAAAAGAACCTTGTTTCGGAACACCAACACACTGGAAATACTGTGGCAGTGAGGGTAGCAGGAGGCGCCGTGTTCCGTCTACCTGTTGCCCGGGTTCATTTGGATTGGGGAGTGGGCTCTGGACATGTGAATGTGGGGGTTATGAAAGACTTGCCTGCTGATGTCTTGCTCGGGAATGACCTGGCCCCTTTGGTTTCTGCTTATGCTCCAATGGGACCTGCTGATGTCCACCCAGTGACTACCCGGGCCCAGACCCGTGTTGCTGGAACCAGCCCACCTGCCACCGAGACCCAGGTAAGACCCGATTCCCCGACTGATACCCTAGGAAAGACCTTTGCTAGCTGGGATTCCCCAGAGGAGTTTGGGAGGGAAACTCAGGCAGATCCGACTCTCCAGAAGTATAGAGACAGAGCAGATACTGGAGAGGAAGGAGTAGATGGGGAGCGGTATGAATGGGTGGGGGACAGGTTATATAGGATCCCTAAACCGTCCCAGAAAAGTGTTGCCCATCCGCCGAATCGACAGCTGGTGGTGCCCGCAAAATACCGGCAGGAGATTCTGCGGATAGGGCATGACGTTCCATTAGCCGGACATCTAGGGTCCCGCCGCACAGCCTATAGGATCATGCAGAACTTCTTTTGGCCAAATTTTAATCAGGCTGTGCGGATACATTGTAGTACGTGTGACACTTGTCAACGGGTAGGAAAGCGGGGGGACCACCCAAGAGCTAGGCTTATGTCTATGCCTATCATTGGGGAGCCCTTTGCCCGCATAGCCGTTGACATTGTGGGTCCACTGGCCAGGGCTAGTCCATCCGGTAAGAAGTATATTCTCACCGTGGTGGACTATGCCACTCGCTATCCAGAGGCAGCAGCGCTGTCTAATATAGAGGCAGAGACAGTTGCTGATGCCCTGGTTAGAATTTTTACTAGGGTCGGGTTCCCTAAGGAGATTCTCTCTGACCAGGGAACCCAATTTACCGCTGTGCTCACCCAGCAACTGTGGAGGGTGTGCGGCATTAAACCAATACTTGGTTCCCCGTACCATCCACAGACTAACGGCCTCTGCGAGCGATTTAATGGCACCCTCAAACAGATGTTGAGGACCTTTTCTGACACTTGCAGAGACTGGGAGCGATTCCTGCCTCATCTGTTGTTTTCTTACAGAGAGGTGCCCCAGGAATCTACTGGGTTCTCCCCCTTTGAGTTGCTCTATGGGAGGAGGGTCCGCGGACCCCTAGATCTCATTAGAGGCCACTGGGAGGGGGAGACAGAGCAGGAAGGGACCCCCATAGTACCGTATGTCCTGGAACTCCGGGACCGCATGGAGAAACTGTCCCTGATGGTAAGAGAGAATCTCCAGGTGGCCCAGGGGAGACAGAAGAGATGGTACGATCGGGGTGCCCGGCAGCGAGTCTTCCAGGTTGGGCAGAAAGTGCTAGTGCTCAAACCTGTGAAAGCGAACAAGATGCAAGCATCTTGGCAGGGCCCGTATAAGGTGGTAGCTCAGGTGTGTGATACTACCTACCTTATAGCCAGCTGTTCAGATGAAAGGATCCAGCGATCCTTTCATGTGAACATGCTAAAGGAGTATCAGGAGAGACCGGAGGATGTCGCTGCAGTATGTGCCCCTGCTGCAGATGATACAGAGAGTTTACCCTTACCGGATTTGTTAGAGAGGGACTCCCAGACTGACCTTACTAGTCTTGTACAGCTAGGGGATAGATTAAGCCCCACAGAGAAGGGACAGGCAAGACAGCTTCTGTGGGAGAAGCAGGCGACGTTCTCCCAAGAGCCTGGCTACACTACCCTAGCTGTACATAAGGTAGAGACCCCTGGACAGAACCCTCTACGACAGCCCCCGTACCGTATCCCTGAAGCAGTCCGAGAAGGAATGCGGAAGGAGATACAGGAGATGACCCAGCTTGGGGTCATCGAACACTCCGATAGCCCTTGGGCTTCGCCTGTAGTCCTGGTGCCTAAGAAAGATGGGACCACCCGGTTCTGTGTAGACTACAGGCGGCTCAATGAGCGGACCACCACTGACGCCTACCCGATGCCCCGGGTAGACGAATTGTTAGATCGTATTGCCAGGGGACGCTATCTGACCACCATAGACCTGTGTAAAGGTTATTGGCAGATCCCCCTGGCCGAGGATGCTATCCCCAAGTCGGCCTTCGTCACCCCATTTGGCTTGTACCAATTTAAGGTCATGCCATTTGGGATGAAGAATGCCCCGGCTACCTTTCAGCGTATGGTGGATAGACTTCTCGATGGATTCCAGGAATTTGCTTGTGCATACCTGGATGACATTGCGATCTACAGTGGGTCCTGGGAGGAACACCTAGTACATGTAGGGGTAGTTTTGGATAAAATTCGGGCTGCTGGCCTGACATTGAAGCCAGAGAAGTGCCATCTAGGCATGGCTGAAGTGCAATACCTGGGTCACAGAGTGGGGTGTGGGAGCCAGAGACCGGAGCCGGCTAAGATAGCGGCAGTAGCTAACTGGCCCACACCTATCACTAAGACCCAGGTGTTAGCCTTCCTAGGGACAGCAGGGTATTACAGACGCTTTGTCCCAGACTACAGCACTATTGCTAAGCCCCTGACTGACCTGACCAAGAAAAACCTCCCTAAGCAGGTCCTGTGGTCTCCGGCTTGTGAAGCTGCGTTTCAAGCACTCAAACAGGCTCTTGTAAATGCCCCTGTCCTGGCTGCCCCAGTCCCTAACAAACGTTTTCTCGTCCATACGGATGCTTCCATGTATGGACTGGGGGCTGTGCTGAGCCAGGTCGGGGAAGATGGAGGAGAGCACCCTGTCGCATATCTCAGTAGAAAGCTGTTACCCCGAGAAGTGAGTTATGCGGCAGTGGAGAAGGAATGCTTGGCCCTGGTCTGGGCATTGAAAAAGTTAAGCCCTTATTTGTATGGACAGGAATTTTCCCTTGTGACGGACCACAATCCCCTTGTCTGGCTTAACCGGGTCTCAGGAGACAATGGGAGACTGCTGCGGTGGAGTTTAGCTTTACAACCGTATAACTTCACCATCAGCTACCGACCCGGTAAGCAGAATGGGAATGCAGATGAATTGTCCCGGCAAACCGACGTTCTTGCTACCTCCTAGTCCGGTCATCCCCAAGTTGACCCGCTAAAGGGTCAAGCCGGGTCTGCCGGAGTGTCCCACAAGGGGGGAGCCGTGTGACAGATCCATCTGTATAGACCTATATTGCTGGTTCGTCTGTTTGCCCTCATTTCGCTGGATTTCCTGTCCATATGCCCCTGTTCGTGTGTTTCCCCACATACCGATTGGAACTACTGAACAGACGGCCACCCAGGAGAGGAGTGTGTTGCTAGTTAACCCAAATGGCCTCCTTGTTCACAAAGGACTTGAACCAACTTGACCTCCTGGACTAATTTGTGCCATTGTGGGATATGTTAAATGTCTGTGTATTGAAAAGGGTTGTGACATTGTGTGTTTAAATGGTGATGTCTGTTCTGTTGTCCCCACATGTGTATTGGTGATTTCCCTCTGTCTTGGGAGATAATTGGATTATTCCTCGGGTGTCGCCAGGGCAGAGAGGAGAAAACCATAATGCATTGTGGGGATGTATTGTCTCTGTAGTGCTACATGTCTGTCCTGTGTCCCAGTCTCCATTCTGGGCCCCTAGGGGCGTGTCCACCAGATGGGGACCTGCATAAAAATGGGCGGGTAGCCCTCAATAAAACATTCCCTGTTTGACTTTCAAGACGGAGCTTGGTCTCGTTTATGGAGGGATTTATTATTGGGACAGCGCTTTCGTATTTTGCTAGCTGTGGAAGGAGTTCGACTGAATTACTGATCGGGAGTTGCCACGTTCGTATGCTCCATTCGGGGGTTTGATGATCGGCTGGATTAAAAACTGCATTCCTGGAGAAAGGGGTTTATTCACTAACCAGCGGCGTCATCTACCTGGCGGTGAGTGTCGTAACACTGATATTTTCAGATTATACAGGGAGTGCAGAATTATTAGGCAAATGAGTATTTTGACCACATCATCCTCTTTCTGCAAGTTGTCTTACTCCAAGCTGTATAGGCTCGAAAGCCTACTACCAATTAAGCATATTAGGTGATGTGCATCTCTGTAATGAGAAGGGGTGTGGTCTAATGACATCAACACCCTATATCAGGTGTGCATAATTATTAGGCAACTTCCTTTCTTTTGGCAAAATGGGTCAAAAGAAGGACTTGACAGGCTCAGAAAAGTCACAAATAGTGAGATATCTTGCAGAGGGATGCAGCACTCTTAAAATTGCAAAGCTTCTGAAGCGCGATCATCGAACAATCAAGCGTTTCATTCAAAATAGTCAACAGGGTCGCAAGAAGCGTGTGGAAAAACCAAGGCGCAAAATAACTGCCCATGAACTGAGAAAAGTCAAGCGTGCAGCTGCCAAGATGCCACTTGCCACCAGTTTGGCCATATTTCAGAGCTGCAACATCACTGGAGTGCCCAAAAGCACAAGGTGTGCAATACTCAGAGACATGGCCAAGGTAAGAAAGGCTGAAAGACGACCACCACTGAACAAGACACACAAGCTGAACGTCAAGACTGGGCCAAGAAATATCTCAAGACTGATTTTTCTAAGGTTTTATGGACTGATGAAATGAGAGTGAGTCTTGATGGGCCAGATGGCTGGATTGGTAAAGGGCAGAGAGCTCCAGTCCGACTCAGACGCCAGCAAGGTGGAGGTGGAGTACTGGTTTGGGCTGGTATCATCAAAGATGAGCTTGTGGGGCCTTTTTGGGTTGAGGATGGAGTCAAGCTCAACTCCCAGTCCTACTGCCAGTTTCTGGAAGACACCTTCTTCAAGCAGTGGTACAGGAAGAAGTCTGCATCCTTCAAGAAAAACATGATTTTCATGCAGGACAATGCTCCATCACACGCGTCCAAGTACTCCACAGCGTGGCTGGCAAGAAAGGGTATAAAAGAAGAAAATCTAATGACATGGCCTCCTTGTTCACCTGATCTGAACCCCATTGAGAACCTGTGGTCCATCATCAAATGTGAGATTTACAAGGAGGGAAAACAGTCCACCTCTCTGAACAGTGTCTGGGAGGCTGTGGTTGCTGCTGCACGCAATGTTGGTGGTGAACAGATCAAAACACTGACAGAATCCATGGATGGCGGCTTCTGAGTGTCCTTGCAAAGAAAGGTGGCTATATTGGTCACTGATTTGTTTTTGTTTTGTTTTTGAATGTCAGAAATGTATATTTGTGAATGTTGAGATGTTATATTGGTTTCACTGGTAAAAATAAATAATTGAAATGGGTATATATTAGTTTTTGTTAAGTTGCCTAATAATTATGCACAGTAATAGTCACCTGCACACACAGATATCCCCCTAAAATAGCTAAAACTAAAAACAAACTTAAAACTACTTCCAAAAATATTCAGCTTTGATATTAATGAGTTTTTTGGGTTCATTGAGAACATGGTTGTTGTTCAATAATAAAATTAATCCTCAAAAATACAACTTGCCTAATAATTCTGCACTCCCTGTATATTGACAGGGAATGTCCCACAGGATTGGCGCATGGCATATGTGGTGCCAATATTCAAAAAAGGTCCAAAAACAGAGCCTGGAAACTATAGGCCGGTAAGTGTAACATCTGTTGTGGGTAAACTGTGTGAAGGTTTTCTGAGGGATGATATCTTAGAGCATCTCAACGGAAATAAGCAAATAACGCCATATCAGCATGGCTTCATGTGGGATCGGTCATGTCTAACAAATTTAATCAGTTTCTATGAGGAGGTAAGTTCTAGACTTGACAGCGGCGAATCAATGGATGTCGTGTATCTGGACTTCTCCAAAGCATCTGACACTGAACCACATAGAAGGTTAGTATATAAAATGAGAATGCTCGGACTGGGAGAAAACGTCTGTAAGTGGGTAAGTAACTGGCTGAGTGATAGAAAACAGAGGGGGGTTATTACTGGTACACACTCAGATTGGGTCACTGTCACTAGTGGGGTCCCACAGGGGTCAGTACTGGAGGGGTCACTGTCACTAGTGGGGTACCTCAGGGGTCAGTATTGGGCCCTATTCTCTTCAATATAGTTATTAATGATCTTGTAGAAGGCTTGCATAGTAAAATATCAATTTTCGCAGATGACACTAAACTGTGTAAAGTAATTTACACTGATGAGGACAGTATACTGTATATATATATACTACAGAGGACAGTATACTGTATATATATACTACAGAGGACAGTATACTGTATATATATACTACAGAGGACAGTATACTATATATATACTACAGAGGACAGTATACTGTATATATACTACAGAGGACAGTATACTGTATATATACTACAGAGGACAGTATACTACTACAGAGCGATCTGGATAGATTGGAGGCTTGGGCAGATAAGTGGCAGATGAGGTTTAACACTGATAAATGTAAAGTTATGCACATGGGAAGGAATAATGCAAGTCACCCGTACATACTAAATGGTAAAACACTCGGTAACACTGACATGGAAAAGGATCTAGGAATTTTAATAAACAGCAAAGTAAGCTGCAAAAACCAGTGTCAGGCAGCTGCTGCCAAGGCCAATAAGATAATGGGTTGCATCAGAAGGGGCATAGATTCCCGTGATAAGAACATAGTCCTACCACTTTACAAATCAGTAGTCAGACCACACATGGAGGACTGTGTACAGTTCTGGGCTCCTGTAAACAAGGCAGACATAGCGGAGCTGGAGAGGGTCCAGAGGAGGGCAACTAAAGAAATAACTGGAATGGGGTAACTACAGGACCCTGAAAGATTATCGAAATTAGGGTTATTCACTTTAGAAAAAAGACGACTGAGAGGAGATCTAATTAATATGTATAAATATATCAGGCGTCAGTACAGAGATCACTCCCATCATCTATTTATCCCCAGGACTGTGACTGTGACGAGGGGACATCCTCTGCGTCTGGAGGAAAGAAGGTTTGTACACAAACATAGAAGAGGACTCTTTACTGTAAGAGCAGTGAGACTATGGACTCTTTACTGTAAGAGCAGTGAGACTATGGACTCTTTACTGTAAGAGCGGTGAGACTATGGACTCTATACTGTAAGAGCAGTGAGACTATGGGCTCTTTACTGTAAGAGCAGTCAGACTATGGACTCTATACTGTAAGAGCAGTGAGACTATGGACTCTTTACTGTAAGAGCAGTGAGACTATGGACTCTATACTGTAAGAGCAGTGAGACTATGGACTCTATACTGTAAGAGCAGTGAGACTATGGACTCTATACTGTAAGAGCAGTGAGACTATGGACTTTATACTGTAAGAGCAGTGAGACTATGGGCTCTATACTGTAAGAACAGTGAGACCATGGACTCTGTACTGTAAGAGCAGTGAGACTATGGACTCTTTACTGTAAGAGCGGTGAGACTATGGACTCTATACTGTAAGAGCGGTGAGACTATGGACTCTTTACTGTAAGAGCAGTGAGACCATGGACTCTATACTGTAAGAGCAGTGAGACTATGGACTCTATACTGTAAGAGCAGTGAGACCATGGACTCTATACTGTAAGAGCAGTGAGACTATGGACTCTATACTATAAGAGCAGTGAGACCATGGACTCTATACTATAAGAGCAGTGAGACCATGGACTCTATACTGTAAGAGCAGTGAGACCATGGACTCTATACTGTAAGAGCAGTGAGACTATGGACTCTTTACTGTAAGAGCAGTGAGACTATGGACTCTATACTGTAAGAGCAGTGAGACTATGGACTCTTACTGTAAGAGCGGTGAGACTATGGACTCTATACTGTAAGAGCAGTGAGACCATGGACTCTATACTGTAAGAGCAGTGACACTATGGACTCTTTACTGTAAGAGCGTGAGACTATGAACTCTTTACGTAAGAGCAGTGAGACTATGACTCTATACTGTAAGAGCAGTGAGACTATGGACTCTTATACTGTAAGAGCAGTGAGACTATGGACTCTATACTGTAAGAGCAGTGAGACTATGGACTCTATACTGTAAGAGCAGTTACTGTAAGAGCAGTGGACTATGGACTCTATACTGTAAGAGCAGTGAGACCTATGGACTCTATACTGTAAGAGCAGTGAGACTATGGACTCTATACTGTAAGAGCAGTGAGACCTATGGACTCTATACTGTAAGAGCAGTGAGACTATGGACTCTATACTGTAAGAGCAGTGAGACCATGGACTCTATACTGTAAGAGCAGTGAGACTATGGACTCTATACTGTAAGAGCAGTGAGACTATGGACTCTATACTGTAAGAGCAGTGAGACCATGGACTCTATACTGTAAGAGCAGTGAGACTATGGACTCTATACTGTAAGAGCAGTGAGACCATGGACTCTATACTGTAAGAGCAGTGAGACTATGGACTCTATTACTGTAAGAGCAGTGAGACTATGGACTCTATACTGTAAGAGCAGTGAGACTAGGACTCTATACTGTAAGAGCATGAGACTATGACTCTATACTGTAAGAGCAGTGAGACTATGGACTCGTATACTGTAAGAGCAGTGAGACTATGGACTCTTATACTGTAAGAGCAGTGAGACTATGGACTCTATACTGTAAGAGCAGTGAGACTATGGACTCTATACTGTAAGAGCAGTGAGACTATGGACTCTATACTGTAAGAGCAGTGAGACCATGGACTCTATACTGTAAGAGCAGTGAGACTATGGACTCTATACTGTAAGAGCAGTGAGACCTATGGACTCTATACTGTAAGAGCAGTGAGACTATGGACTCTATACTGTAAGAGCAGTGAGACTATGGACTCTATACTGTAAGAGCAGTGAGACTATGGACTCTATACTGTAAGAGCAGTGAGACTATGGACTCTATACTGTAAGAGCAGTGAGACTATGGACTCTATACTGTAAGAGCAGTGAGACTATGGACTCTATACTGTAAGAGCAGTGAGACTATGGACTCTATACTGTAAGAGCAGTGAGACCTATGGACTCTTATACTGTAAGAGCAGTGAGACTATGGCCTCTTTACTGTAAGAGCAGTGAGACTATGGACTCTATACTGTTAAGAGCAGTGAGACTATGGACCTCTTTACTGTAGGCAGTTGAGACTATGGACTCTTACTGTAAGAGCAGTGAGACTATGGACTCTTACTGTAAGAGCAGTGAGACTATGGACTCTATACTGTAAGAGCAGTGAGACTATGGACTCTTACTGTAAGAGCAGTGAGACTATGGACTCTTTACTGTAAGAGCAGTGAGACTATGGACTCTACTGTAAGAGTTGAGACTATGGACTCTTACTGTAAGAGCAGTGAGACTATGGACTCTACTGTAAGAGCAGTGAGACTATGGACTCTTACTGTAAGAGCAGTGAGACTATGGACTCTTACTGTAAGAGCAGTGAGACTATGGACTCTTACTGTAAGAGCAGTGAGACTATGGACTCTTTACTGTAAGAGCAGTGAGACTATGGACTCTTACTGTAAGAGCAGTGAGACTATGGACTCTTACTGTAAGAGCAGTGAGACTATGGACTCTATACTGTAAGAGCAGTGAGACTATGGACTCTTTACTGTAAGAGCAGTGAGACTATGGACTCTTACTGTAAGAGCAGTGAGACTATGGACTATTTACTGTAAGAGCAGTGAGACTATGGACTCTTTACTGTAAGAGCAGTGAGACTATGGCCTCTTTACTGTAAGAGCAGTGAGACTATGGACTATTTATTGTAAGAGCAGTGAGACTATGGACTCTATACTGTAAGAGCAGTGAGACTATGGACTCTATACTGTAAGAGCAGTGAGACTATGGCCTCTTTACTGTAAGAGCAGTGAGACTATGGACTCTTTACTGTAAGAGCAGTGAGACTATGGACTCTTTACTGTAAGAGCAGTGAGACTATGGACTCTTTACTGTAAGAGCAGTGAGACTATGGACGCTTTACTGTAAGAGCAGTGAGACTATGGACTCTTTACTGTAAGACCAGTGAGACTATGGACTCTTTACTGTAAGAGCAGTGAGACTATGGCCTCTTTACTGTAAGAGCAGTGAGACTATGGACTATTTACTGTAAGAGCAGTGAGACTATGGACTCTTTACTGTAAGAGCAGTGAGACTATGGACTCTTTACTGTAAGAGCAGTGAGACTATGGACTCTTTACGGTAAGAGCAGTGAGACTATGGAGCTCTCTGCCTGAGGAGGTGGTGATGGTGAGTACAATAAAGGAGTTCAGGAGGGGCCTGGACGTATTTCTGGAGTGTAATAATATTACAGGCTATAGCTACTAGAGAGGGGTCGCTGATCCAGGGAGTTATTCTGATGCCTGATTGGAGTCGGGAAGGAAGTTTATGTTCCCCTAAAGTGGAGAAAATTGGCTTCTACCTCACAGTTTTTTTTTGCCTTCCTCTGGATCAACTTGCAGGATAACAGGCCGAACTGGATGGACAAATGTCTTTTTTCGGCCTTATGTACTATGTTACTATGTTACCACCATAGACCTGTGTAAAGGTTATTGGCAGATCCCCCTGGCCGAGGATGCTATCCCCAAGTCGGCCTTCGTCACCCCATTTTGCTTGTACCAATGTCATGCCATTTGGGATGAAGAATGCCCCGGCTACCTTTCAGCGTATGGTGGATAGACTTCTCGATGGATTCCAGGAATTTGCTTGTGCATACCTGGATGACATTGCGATCTACAGTGGGTCCTGGGAGGAACACCTAGTACATGTAGGGGTAGTTTTGGACAAAATTCGGGCTGCTGGCCTGAACTTGAAGCCAGAGAAGTGCCATCTAGGCATGGCTGAAGTGCAATACCTGGGTCACAGAGTGGGGTGTGGGAGCCAGAGACCGGAGCCGGCTAAGATAGCGGCAGTAGCTAACTGGCCCACACCTATCACTAAGACCCAGGTGTTAGCCTTCCTAGGGACAGCAGGGTATTACAGACGCTTTGTCCCAGACTACAGCACTATTGCTAAGCCCCTGACTGACCTGACCAAGAAAAATCTCCCTAAGCAGGTCCTGTGGTCTCCGGCTTGTGAAGCTGCGTTTCAAGCACTCAAACAGGCTCTTGTAAATGCCCCTGTCCTGGCTGCCCCAGTCCCTAACAAACGTTTTCTCGTCCATACGGATGCTTCCATGTATGGACTGGGGGCTGTGCTGAGCCAGGTCGGGGAAGATGGAGGAGAGCACCCTGTCGCATATCTCAGTAGAAAGCTGTTACCCCGAGAAGTGAGTTATGCGGCAGTGGAGAAGGAATGCTTGGCCCTGGTCTGGGCATTGAAAAAGTTAAGCCCTTATTTGTATGGACAGGAATTTTCCCTTGTGACGGACCACAATCCCCTTGTCTGGCTTAGCCGGGTCTCAGGAGACAATGGGAGACTGCTGCGGTGGAGTTTAGCTTTACAACCATATAACTTCACCATCAGCTACCGACCCGGTAAGCAGAATGGGAATGCAGATGGATTGTCCCGGCAAACCAACGTTCTTGCTACCTCCTAGTCCGGTCATCCCCAAATTGACCCGCTAAAGGGTCAAGCCGGGTCTGCCGGAGTGTCCCACAAGGGGGGAGCCGTGTGACAGATCCATCTGTATAGACCTATATTGTTGGTTCATCTGTTTGCCCTCATTTCGCTGGATTTCCTGTCCGTATGCCCCTGTCCGTGTGTTTCCCCACATACCGATTGGAACTACTGGACGGCCGGCCACCCAGGAGAGGAGTGTGCTGCTAGTTAACCTAAATGGCATCACTGTTCACAAAGGACTTGAACCAACTTGAACTCCTGGTCTAATTCGTGCCATTGTGGGACGCTAAATGTCTGTGTATTGAAAAGGGTTGTGACATTGTGTGTGTAAATGGTGATGTCTGTTCGGTTGTCCCCACATGTGTATTGGTGATTTCCCTCTGTCTTGGGAGATAATTGGATTATTCCTCGGGTGTCTCCAGGGCAGAGAGGAGAAAACCATGATGCATTGTGGGGATGTATTGTCTCTGTAGTGCTGCATGTCTGTCCTGTGTCCCAGTCTCCATTCTGGGCCCCTAGGGGCGTGTCCTCCAGATGGGGACCTGCATAAATACGGGCGAGTAGCCCTCAATAAATCATTCCCTGTTTGACTTTCAAGACGGAGCTT
>NW_025334720.1:0-93890 GCF_014858855.1 Bufo gargarizans
AGATCTGGGCTGTGACTCGGCCATTCCAACACATTTACATGTTTCCCCTTAAACCACTCAAGTGTTGCTTTAGCCGTGTGTTTGGGGTCATTGTCCTGCTGGAAGGTCCAGCCTCCGTCCTCGCCTCAGATCACGCACAGAGTGGGACAGGTTTTGCTCAAGAATATCCCTGTATTTAGCACCATCCATCTTTGCCTCAGTTCTGACCAGTTTCCCAGTCCCATCCCCCAGTATGATGCTGCCACCACCAGGTCTCACTGTGGGGATGGTGTTCTTTGGGTGATGAGATGTGTTGGGTTTGCCCCAGACATAGCGTTTTCTTTGATGGCCGAAAAGTTCAATTTTAGTCTCCTCAGACCAGAGCACCTTCCTCCATACATTTTGGGAGTCTCTCACAGGCCTTTTCACAAACTCACAACGTTCCTTTTTGTTTTTAGCTGACAGTAATGGCTTCTTCTGGCCGCTCTGCCATAAAGCCCAACTCTATGGGGCGCACGGCTGACTGTCGTCCTATGTACAGATCCTCCAGTCTCTGCTGTGGATCTCTGCAGCTCCTCCAGGGTTACCCTAGGTCTCTGTGCTGCCCCTCTGATTAATGCCCTCCTTGCCCGGTCCGTCAGTTTTGGTGGGCGGCCATCTCTTGGCAGGTTTGCTGTGGTGCCATGTTCTTTCCATTTGGTTATGATAGATTTGATGGTGCTCCTGGGGATCATCAAAGATTTGGATATTTTTTTATAACCTAATCCTGACTTGTACTTGTTTGGAGAGTTCCTTGGTCTTCATGGCAGTGTTTGGTCAGTGATGCCTCTTGCTTAGGTGTTGCAGCCTCTGGGGCCTTTCTAAAAAGGTGTGTTTATGTAATGACAGATCATGTGACACTTACATTGCACACATGCAATTTTCTGTTTTCTATTTCTAAACAATAGTTTTATTTATATATTTTTCTCATTTCACTTCACCGACTTAGACGATTGTGTTCTGATCCATCACATAAAATTCAGATTAACAAAACATTGAACTTAAGGCTGTAATGTAACAAAATATGAAAAAAGTAAAGGGGGGGGGTAAATACTTTTGCAAGGCACTGTACTACTGGTTTACTGACAGCTTGTTAGATATTTTCAAATAAAGTTGAAAATTTGCACATGAACTTTTCTCTTCATCCTCCACAAAACCCACTTATGGTCAGAGTAAGACACAATGTCTGGAGATGACTTCTAACCGGAACGCTATCTGTTGGCCTTCAGCCCCATCTTGCAGGTCGTCTCCTCGTTAGCTCCAGAGGTTCTGTCTGTAACCTCTGCTTGCTCCTGCCTCCTGCTGCTCAGCACTAAGCATGTAGAGGCTGCCCTGCCTCCTGCTGCGCACAGCTCGGGAATTATTCTTCGCGGGCTCCAAATATCGTCACAATCTAAATATCTCAGAGACGTTCCTCCTCACATCAGAGATGGGAAATATTTTATAGGAAATGACTGAACCGTGTCGCCCATCAGGAGTCATTTCGGGTAAGTCTGGGGCCTCCTCTGACTGCAGATTGATGTGTGTTTGCGGCGGAGCACAGCCATTGTGTAAGCCCTGCGAGAGCACTTACCCGGCAAGTAAAAAGTAGGGAGGAATGCTGGAAAGGACCAAGGAGCGCAACGCAACAGACAGCACCACGTAATATCCCAATGTCCAGGGAGAAATAACTAAGACGGATGACAGCCGCGCTCCGTGATGAACGCCTCTGCAGGAAGTTTATCCATTGTATTGGCGAGATGGCGAGAACTCGCGGATTATGAGCAGATGTCACGGACAGAGCGCAGCGTTATTATTCCTGGACCTCAGGTCCATTCGCTGCCAAATAAACGGTCGCACAATATAAAATGGACGCAGGTAAAGCGTTTTTGCGGCTGGAGACGGACTCCGGGGATGGTGACTGCGGTGTAAATCAGTGTGATGTTTATCAGTTACTATGGAGCTCGGATACAATGTATCAATGTTACACCGACTCGCCTACACTGACCTGTGATTTGGTTACATTGTTGGCTGCCGCTCTCCTCGTCTTGCAGAGTCCAGCTCTATCAGCGCTACCCGGATATTAGGACTGCAACGAGCAGAAGGGGGTTCTCCAAAGAGGAGTGCTCCGACCAGCAAGGTGCAGGTCGCTTCACCCCATCGTTGTAGGAGAAGTCGCTGCCCCTCCCTGAAGAGAGAACATGGCAGCCGGAAATCCCCCATTACACCCAGCACAACGCCTTGTAGGGAGCTCAGCAGAATGTAAGGATTATCTATATCCAAGTGAGCAGTTAAGTGCACTGAAGGCGGGTCCAAGCCCCAGTGCGCTCTCTTGCTCCTCCTACTTCATCTGCCAACCAGTCCCTCTCCTTGCCGATTGACAGCGCCAGGTCTTTGCATTGTTACCTCACCAGGTCCTGTCAATCAAGAAGGAAAGGGAGGGGCTGAAAAAGGAAGGGGAGTGTCCTTGGGTGCACTTACCTGCTCATTTGCATATGGATTAAAAGTACCTTTTATCCAGAAGGAATCAATGGATCAATAAGAGAACATTCACATGGGACACATTGCAAATCACAAATCCAGAACATCTATCTATTATCTATCTATCTATCTATCTATTATCTATCTATCTATCTATCTATCTGTCTATTATCTATCTATCTATTATCTATCTATCTATCTATTATCTATCTATCTGTCTATTATCTATTATCTATCTATCTATCTATCTATCTATCTATTTATTATCTATCTATCTATTATCTATCTATCTATTATCTATCTATCTATCTATCTATTATCTATCTATCTATCTATCTATCTATCTATCTGTCTATTATCTATCTATCTATCTATCTATCTATTATCTATCTATCTATTATCTATCTATCTATCTATCTATTATCTATCTATCTATCTATCTATCTGTCTATCTATCTATCTATCTATCTATCTATCTCATATCTATCTATCTATCTATCTATCTATCGCATATCTATTATCTATCTATCTATCTATCTATTATCTATCTATCTATCTATCTATTATCTATCTATCTATCTATCTATCTATCTCATATCTATTATCTATCTATCTATCTATTATCTATCTATCTATTATCTATCTATTATCTATCTATTATCTATCTCATATCTATCTATCGGATATCTATTATCTATCTATCTATTATCTATCTATCATCTAACATTTATCTACTGTATCTATCTATCCATCATCTGTGTACAGAGTTCTAGCGCGCTGGAGGTTTGCTGGTTTGGGGTACACCCCCCCTCCGAGCTCGGATTGTTCCGGATAATCCTCTGAAGTTTAGGAGACATCTGAACGCTCTCATTCTGCCCAGGACCTGACAGGTTAGAGCTACTGTTCTGTGTCAGACGTGACTGTGAAGAAGGTGACGGATCTTCCTGCAGGGAGGAGGTCACCTCACCAGTCATCTTCTTCTTATAATGCAATGGTTTCCATAATCCACAGCACATGCAAGGCTTGTAGGGACGGATTCCTGGACTCCGGTGATCTGTTCTCACACTCAGGGGGATTCCTGGACTCCGGTGATCTGTTCTCACACTCAGGGGGATTCCTGGACTCCGGTGATCTGTTCTCACACTCAGGGGGATTCCTGGACTCCGGTGATCTGTTCTCACACTCAGGGGGATTCCTGGACTCCGGTGATCTGGTCTCACACTCAGGGGGATTCCTGGACTCCGGTGATCTGTTCTTACACTCAGGGGGATTCCTGGACTCCGGTGATCTGTTCTCACACTCAGGGGGATTCCTGGACTCCGGTGATCTGTTCTCACACTCAGGGGGATTCCTGGACTCCGGTGATCTGTTCTCACACTCAGGGGGATTCCTGGACTCCGGTGATCTGTTCTCACACTCAGGGGGATTCCTGGACTCAGGTGCTCATGTTCTCACACTCAGGGGGATTCCTGGACTCAGGTGCTCATGTTCTCACACTCAGGGGGATTCCTGGACTCCGGTGATCTGTTCTCACACTCAGGGGGATTCCTGGACTCCGGTGATCTGTTCTCACACTCAGGGGGATTCCTGGACTCCGGTGATCTGCTCTCACACTCAGGGGGATTCCTGGACTCCGGTGATCTGTTCTCACACTCAGGGGGATTCCTGGACTCCGGTGATCTGTTCTCACACTCAGGGGGATTCCTTCTTCCCTATCTTCACACGCACACATTATATAAGGAGGATGCATTTCTGACGTCACCTCCATGTAGCACACTCCTGAGTGTCGCCTTATCCACCATGATGTAGTCAGATTGGTTGCAGCTTCCATCTACAATATTAATAAGAAAAGAACAGTAAATTAGATCTCCTTGTAAACCCCGCCCCCGCTCAGGAAATGCTGGCACAGGCTCCACTCTTTATTAAGTAAGGAACCTTCCCAGCTTAACGCGTGTATCGGGAAACACTAATGGAGCTGTCCGATAAAATGGTGAGCAAAATACTCTTCAATGCCCCACCCATCCCGCGCAGACGCTCCAGCAGTATGTAAGGGGAGGACTGCAGCCAATCAGTGGCCTCAGCGGTCATGTGCTATATCCCTGCACTGTATTGACCGGACAACCCCTTTAGCACCTTCATTAGTTTTTGCTTCTGGATTTGTCAAGCTATGGAGGTTCCTGACTTACTAGAGAGAGCAAATTGTGTGTGTGAATAGTGTTTACTAAGCGGGGGCGGGGTTATGAGGACATCTGGCGTTTGCAGTTGGAAGTTGAGACATTTGTATCATTTATATTTGTAACATTTGTGTTGTATTCTTTGTCAACACCCAGAGACCCCTTTCCGTTCCTTGGTTGGGAGCATTTCTTACATCATTGGTCTCTCTTGGGTAGATGGTTCTTCTACAAGACATTGAGCTTCTTACCAGGAATGCAGGGACAGGGAGGCAGTCAGCCATATTGAGTGGGGCATTGTTTACTTTCCTGAAAGCAGGGGGTGTTAGAACATTCTGGGGACGCATTAAGTCGGCTATCAGTAATGCCATCGGCAGTGGTGAGGCCGGGACAAGCTGACGGAACTCAGAACCAAAACAATGCTCTAGGATTTCTTCTTAATATTTGCCCATAGCAAAGTAATAAACAGCGCAAACCCTAGACGGTGTCGCTGCAATGTGCAAGACAAGCAAATGCTTTCCCGTTATTCCACCCTGGCAGGACATGTCTCGCCACAAAGAGCCCTCGAGCCAAGGCAGGCTGGTACCAGCAAGAACAGTGGAGTCCCACCCAATCTGAAGGTCTGTCCATGGCCAGAAGTCACTTCCAAACATGATCTTGGACAACACTTGACCTCGGCAGAAATAGAAGGTTGTGAAACTTGTACTTGTCCAAATGTACCTGATGTTTTAGTACAGGGATGCTCCACATCTGATGCCGCTTATCTCAGTGAGAACAATGGTAAAAATCCAACTCGTTTAGACCTTGCCAGCCTAACATGTTTCATCAACCCATAGACATTGATGGGATCCACTGACAATGATCCATCAGAACAGCTATGACAGGTAGAACTTATCTTTCACTCATTACATCTTGCCCAGTCACATCCAGAGCTGCATTCATAATTCTGTCACTGACATGATGTGGTACAGGAAAATTGCCCACTGCAGTCAGTTTGTGAAAAAGAAGGACTGAGAGCAGGAGATGAATGTTGATGACTCAGGTACTAGGTATATGAAAGAGTATTAGTTACTCTACAGCAGTGTGTTGTGACACTACAACTCCCAGCATGCACCCACGCTTGGCCCTTTTCAAACCTCCCACTGAAGTGAATGGAGCATGACAGGCATTATACAGGGTGGGCCATTTATATGGATACACCTTAATAAAATGGGAATGGTTGGTGATATTAACTTCCTGTTTGTGGCACATTCATGTCATAGCACTGTGGGTGGACAGGACGCCCCCATTACAAGCTCCTCCTCCACCACAGCCCCAGTCTAGTGAGTGTAGTTAAAGAAGTATTCCAGAACCAAAAAGTCTCCTCATAGCATAGCAGGAAAAGATTGCAAATGCCACTTAGCGAGCCGTTGACTGAGGCAGGACCTGTCCTCAATGTGGTATCTAGTCCTCCATGTGGTGCCCTGTCCTCCATGTGGTGTCCTATCCTCCATGTGGTGCCCTGTCCTCCATGTGGTGTCCTATCCTCTATGTGTTGTCCTATCCTTCATGTGGTGCCCTGTCCTCCATGTGGTGCCTTGTCCTACATGTGGTGTCCTGTCCTCCATGTGGTGCCCTGTCCTCCATGTGGTGCCCTGTCCTCCATGTGGTGTCCTATCCTTCATGTGGTGCCCTGTCCTCCATGTGGTGCCTTGTCCTACATGTGGTGTCCTGTCCTCCATGTGGTGCCCTGTCCTCCATGTGGTGCCTTGTCCTACATGTGGTATCCTGTCCTCCATGTGGTGTCCTATCCTCCATGTGGTGCCCTGTCCTCCATGTGGTATCCTGTCCTCCATGTGGTGTCCTGTCCTCCATGTGGTGCCCTGTCCTCCATGTGGTGCCTTGTCCTACATGTGGTATCCTGTCCTCCATGTGGTGTCCTATCCTTCATGTGGTGCCCTGTCCTCCATGTGGTGCCTTGTCCTACATGTGGTGTCCTATCCTCTATGTGTTGTCCTATCCTTCATGTGGTGCCCTGTCCTCCATGTGGTGCCTTGTCCTCCATGTGGTGCCCTGTCCTCCATGTGGTGCCCTGTCCTCCATGTGGTGTCCTATCCTCTATGTGTTGTCCTATCCTTCATGTGGTGTCCTGTCCTCCATGTGGTGCCCTGTACTTCATGTGGTGTCCTGTCCTCCATGTGGTGCCCTGTCCTTCATGTGGTGCCCTGTCCTTCATGTGGTGCCCCATCTTGCATTTTGTGTCCTGTATTTCATGTGACACCCTGCCTATTATGTGGTGTTCTGGCCTGTATGTGATGCCCTCTCCTGCATGTGACCACTTATCCTGCATGTGTTTCCCTGTTCTGCATGTGATATCCGATCCTGCATGTGGTGTCTTGCATGGGGTGCCCTGTCCTTCATGTGATACCGCACCCTCCGTGTGACGCCCCATTCAGCATGTGGTGCCCTGTCCTTCATGTGATGACGCACCTTGCATGTGACGCCCTATCCTGTATTTGGCACCCTGTTCTGCATGTGACGCCCCATCCTGAATGTGGTGTCCAGTCCTGAATGTGGTGTCCTGTCCTTCATGTGATGCAGCACCCTGCATGTGCTTCGACTCTCTGATGAGCCAGTGTAGAGGATAGGAGTGGCAGTACCCCTGATGAAGTGTGGTGTTACGGAGTACTCCCTCAGACTGTTGCTCCCTGGTGATCGTGACGCCCTGTCTTGCATTTGGCGCTCTGCCCTTCATGTGACGCCCTGTCCTGCATTTGGTGTTCTGCCCTTCATGTGACGCCCTGTCCTGCATTTGGTGTTCTGCCATTCATGTGACGCCCTGTCCTGCATTTGGTGCTCTGTCCTACATGTGACGTCCTGTCCTGCATTTGGCACTCTGCCAATCATGTGACCCCTGTCTTGCATTCGGCACTCTCCCCTTCAGGTGACGCCCTGTCCTGCATTTGGCACTCTGCCAATCATGTGACCCCTGTCTTGCATTCGGCACTCTCCCCTTCAGATGACACCCTGTATTGCATTTGGCGCTCTGCCAATCATGTGACGCCCTGTCCTGCATTCGGCACTCTCCCCTTCAGGTGACACCCTGTCCTGCATTTGGCGCTCTGCCAGTCATGTGACGCCCTGTCCTGCATTTGGCGCTCTGCCAATCATGTGACCCCTGTCTTGCATTTGGCACTCTGCCCTTCATGTGACGCCCTGTCCTGCATTTGGCGCTCTGCCCTACATGTGACCCCTGTCCTGCCTTGTGACGCCCTGTCCTGCATTTGGCGCTCTGCCCTACATGTGACCCCTGTCCTGCCTTTGGCTCTCTGTTCTTCTTGTGACGCCCTGTCCTGCATTTGGCGCTCTGCCAATCATGTGACGCCCTGTCTTGCATTTGGCACTCTGCCCTTCATGTGACGCCCTGTCCTGCATTTTTTGCTCTGCCATTCATGTGACGCCCTGTCCTGCATTTGGCGCTCTGCCATTCATGTGACGCCCTGTCCTGCATTTTTTGCTCTGCCATTCATGTGACGCCCTGTCCTGCATTTTTTGCTCTGCCATTCATGTGACGCCCTGTCCTGCATTTGGCGCTCTGCCCTACATGTGACCCCTGTCCTGCCTTTGGCTCTCTGTTCTTCTTGTGACGCCCTGTCCTGCATTTGGCGCTCTGCCAATCATGTGACGCCCTGTCTTGCATTTGGCACTCTGCCCTTCATGTGACGCCCTGTCCTGCATTTTTTGCTCTGCCATTCATGTGACGCCCTGTCCTGCATTTGGCGCTCTGCCATTCATGTGACGCCCTGTCCTGCATTTTTTGCTCTGCCATTCATGTGACGCCCTGTCCTGCATTTTTTGCTCTGCCATTCATGTGACGCCCTGTCCTGCATTTGGCGCTCTGCCCTACATGTGACCCCTGTCCTGCCTTGTGATGCCCTGTCCTGCATTTGGCGCTCTGCCCTACATGTGACCCCTGTCCTGCCTTGTGACGCCCTGTCCTGCATTTGGCGCTCTGCCCTACATGTGACCCCTGTCCTGCCTTGTGACGCCCTGTCCTGCATTTGGCGCTCTGCCCTACATGTGACCCCTGTCCTGCCTTGTGACGCCCTGTCCTGCATTTGGCGCTCTGCCCTACATGTGACCCCTGTCCTGCCTTGTGACGCCCTGTCCTGCATTTGGCACTCTGCCCTACATGTGACCCCTGTCCTGCCTTTGGCTCTCTGTTATTCTTGTGACGCCCTGTCCTGCCTTTGGCTCTCTGCCCTTCATGTGATGCCCTATCCTGCATTGGGCGCTCTCCCCTTCATGTGATGCCCTATCCTGCATTGGGCGCTCTCCCCTTCATGTGACGCCCTGTCCTGCATTTGGCGCTCTGCCCCTTCATTGAACGCCCTGTCCTGCATTTGGTGCTCTGCCCTTCATGTGACGCCCTATCCTGCATTGGGTGCTCTCCCCTTCATGTGACGTCCTGTCCTGCATTTGGCGCTCTCCCCTTCATGTCACGCCCTGTCCTGCATTTGGCGCTCTGCCCCTTCATGTCACGCCCTGTCCTGCATTTGGTGCTCTGCCCTTCATGTGACGTCCTGTCCTGCATTGGGCGCTCTCCCCTTCAGGTGACGCCCTATCCTGCATTTGGCGCTCTGCCCTACATGTGACGCCCTGTCCTGCATTTGGCACTCTGCCCTTCATGTGACGCCCTGTCCTGCATTTGGCACTCTGCCATTCATGTGACGCCCTGTCCTGCATTTGGCGCTCTCCCCTTCAGGTGACGCCCTGTCCTGCATTTGGCGCTCTCCCCTTCAGGTGACGCCCTGTCCTGCATTTGGCGCTCTCCCCTTCAGGTGACGCCCTGTCCTGCATTTGGCGCTCTCCCCTTCAGGTGACGCCCTGTCCTGCATTTGGCGCTCTCCCCTTCAGGTGACGCCCTGTCCTGCATTTGGCGCTCTCCCCTTCAGGTGACGCCCTGTCCTGCATTTGGCGCTCTCCCCTTCAGGTGACGCCCTGTCCTGCATTTGGCGCTCTCCCCTTCAGGTGACGCCCTGTCCTGCATTTGGCGCTCTCCCCTTCAGGTGACGCCCTGTCCTGCATTTGGTGCTCTGCACATCATGTGACACCCTGTCCTGCAGTCAGAATTGTCACTGAACCTCAATGGCACCCCATAAACAAGATATTGGGGGACTGCTGTCCCTGCAGTTATCGATCATCTGCTTATCTCTCCATCTGCCTGCTGGACATTATATCTTGTACATGGGATAGGATTTGGCGCTCGGTTCCGCAGAATGACTAGTTTGGCAGCAGAGATCTGAGAGCCCTACACAGCCAAGATCCACAGCCTGGCATCTGGCGTGTGTGAGTACGTTGGCGTGTAGGCTCATTACAGATCTGCTCATTTACATCTCCTAGAATTTTTGCAGCACATGATCCGTCACTGGCGGGCGAGGGGCTGCAGCGCAGGACGGACTCCGGCCATAGAGTGCTGGGCTTAGTCAGAGGGAACATTTGTGTTTTGTGTGTTTTTTGCATTTTTACAGGATGAAATTACATCACGTATTAACAGGTTCAAAAAGAGATGAAAAACAAGACGTGTTCCTCAGCACAGAGCCCAGCACCAGCCGCTCGTATCGTGAGGGACCTTCTCAGGGACTTCACTGGGTTCATATTTTAAGAAAGAAAGGGCAAGGAAAACATCAGTCCCATATAGAAAGTCCTGGAGCAATCAGCACCTCTGCAACCCTATAGACACCCCTGTATGTACATGTGTAACGTATCTCAACGTTTGTGCGCATATATATGTCTATATGTGCGTATGTAGGTGTATTTGTATGTGTGTGTATCTATGTGTGTATGTGTGTATGTATGTGTATGTGTGTATGTGTATATGTGGTATATGTGTGTATGTGTATACGGTATGTGTGTATGTGTATGTGTGTATGTATGTGTATGTGTGTATGTGTATTTGTGGTATATGTGTGTATGTGTATGTGTGTATGTATGTGTGTATGTATGTGTATGCATTATGTGTGTATGTGTGTATGTATGTGTATGTGGTATGTGTATATGTGGTATGTGTGTATGTATGTGTATGCGGTATGTGTATATGTGGTATGTGTGTATCTATGTGTGTAGGTACAGTACAGACCAAAAGTTTGGACCCACCTTCTCATTCAAAGAGTTCTTTATTTTCATGACTATGAAAATTGTAGATTCACACTGAAGGCATCAAAACTATGAATTATCACATGTGGAATTATATACATAACAAAAAAGTGTGAAACAACTGAAAATATGTCATATTCTAGGTTCTTCAAAGTAGCCACCTTTTGCTTTGATTACTGCTTTGCACACTCTTGGCATTCTCTTGAAGAGCTTCCAGAGGTAGTCACCTGAAATGGTCTTCACTTCACAGGTGTGCCCTGTCAGGTGTCATAAGTGGGATTTCTTGCCTTATAAATGGGGTTGGGACAATCAGTTGCGTTGTGGAGAAGTCAGGTGGATACACAGCTGATAGTCCTACTGAATAGACTGTTAGAATTTGTATTATGGCAAGAAAAAAGCAGCTTAGTAAATAAAAACATCATTACTTTCAGTCAGTCAGTCCGAAAAATTGGGAAAACTTTGAAAGTGTCCCCAAGTGCAGTCACAAAAACCACCAAGCGCTACAAAGAAACTGGCTCACATGCGGACCGCCCCAGGAAAGGAAGACCAAGAGTCACCTCTGCTGCGGAGGAGAAGTCCATCCGAGTCACCAGCCTCAGAAATCGCAGGTTAACAGCAGCTCAGATTAGAGACCAGGTCAATGCCACCCAGAGTTCTAGCAGCAGACACATCTCTAGAACAACTGTTAGGAGGAGACTGTGTGAATCAGGCCTTCATGGTAGAATATCTGCTAGGAAACCACTGCTAAGGACGGGCAACAAGCAGAAGAGACTTGTTTGGGCTAAAGAACACAAGGAATGGACATTAGACCAGTGGAAATCTGTGCTTTGGTCTGATGAGTCCAAATTTGAGATCTTTGGTTCCAACCACCGTGTCTTTGTGCGACGCAGAAAAGGTGAATGGGTGGACTCTACATGCTTGGTTCCCACCGTGAAGCATGGAGGAGGAGGTGTGATGGTGTGGGGGGGCTTTGCTGGTGACACTGTTGGGGATTTATTCAAAATTGAAGGCATACTGAACCAGCATGGCTACCACAGCATCTTGCAGCGGCATGCTATTCCATCCGGTTTGCGTTTAGTTGGACCATCATTTATTTTTCAACAGGACAATGACCCCAAACACACCTCCAGGCTGTGTAAGGGCTATTTGACCATGAAGGAAAGTGATGGGTGCTGCGCCAGATGACCTGGCCTCCACAGTCACCGGACCTGAACACAATCAAGATGGTTTGGGGTGAGCTGGACGCAGAGTGAAGGCAAAAGGGCCAACAAGTGCTAAGCATCTCTGGAAACTCCTTCAAGACTGTTGGAAGACCATTTCAGGTGACTACCTCTGGAAGCTCATCAAGAGAATGCCAAGAGTGTGCAAAGCAGCAATCAAAGCAAAAGGTGGCTACTTTGAAGAACCTAGAATATGACATATTTTCAGTTGTTTCACACTTTTTGTTATGTGTATAATTCCACATGTGATAATTCATAGTTTTGATGCCTTCAGTGTGAATCTACAATTGTCATAGTCATGAAAATAAAGAAAACTCTTTGAATGAGAAGGTGTCCAAACTTTTGGTCTGTACTGTATGTGTATGAGGTATGTCTCTGTGTATGTCTATGCTGTATGTATGTGTGTATGTATGTGTATGTGGTATGTGTGTGAATATGTGTATGCTGTATGTATAGATGTATGTGTATTCATTCTAACCAGTGTCAGTTTGACCCCAGAGCTTACATGTCTGTACATTATGAATATTTTGTGTATGGTATATACATGTATGTGCTTGTATATATATTTATATGAAAATATATTTGTGTATGTATGTTTATGTACAGTTGTAATAATAAGTAGATGAACCCCTTGAAGGATACGAGATTGGATGCATGGCTTCACATGTGCTTTACCCATTAGATAAAGGCACACAAAGCCTGGTTACTGACAGATCTGCTCTTCTCAAGAAATATCTGTAAAGAATAAATCAAGGCAACTGGACGTCCTGTAGATTTCTTGAAAACGTTTCACTCGTTCTTCCAACGAGCTTTCTCAATTCTGAGTGACTGTACAAAAATTCTGGGAATAAATATGTAACTGAATCCACATCTGGTAATTATACCCAGCATTGGGTCAAAGGTGTTGATGCCATTACCCTAATTGGAGTCAGTAGGTGATAAAGACTTCCCAGAAAAAGGTGTCAAGACAGCATTGTATGTGGCAGACAATAGATGTCTAACCCCCCGCCTCTATTCAAGCTTGGCTTCTCCATTTTTACGTAGACGGCCTCTTTTACACCTCGTTTGTACCAATCGGCCTCCTTATCCAAAACACGTACTTGACTGTCTTCAAAGGTGTGACCTGTTCCTTTTAGATGTAAGTACACGGCTGAACCTTGACCAGAGGTTTTGGCTCTTCTATGCTGCGCCATACGCTGATGTAGTTGTTGTTTTGTTTCGCCGATATACAGTTCTGAGCATTCCTCATTGCACTGGACTGCGTACACAATGTTGTCCATCTTGTGTTTAGGCGTTGGGTCTTTGGGGTGAACCAGTTGTTGCCTCAGTGTGTTGCTGGGTTTAAAGCAAACAGGATTGTGATGTTTATTAAAAATCCTTTTGAGTTTCTCAGACACCCCAGCTACATATGGGATAACCATATTCCTGCGTCTGTCATGCTTCTCGCCCTCACTGGTAGTCTTGGTGCTCTCTCTTCTCCTTCCTTCTGTTTTGACAATGGCCCAATCTGGATACCCACAAGTTTTAAGTGCCCCTCTGAAGTGTTTGTATTCCTTCGCCCTGGCCTCTGTGCTGGTTGGGATTTTCTCTGCCCGGTGGTGTAAAGTCTGGATGACTCCCAGTTTGTGGTCTAGATGATGGTGGGAATCAAATAGCAGGTACTGGTCTGTGTTCTTGTTCTTCTCAAAAAAGATTAGTGTGAACCGTGCCTCGATGCAAACAACGTTCAGAAAAACTCAGATGCATGAAGCTGGAAAAGGAGAAAAGAGCTAAAGATCTGGGTATACTGTACATCAGTCCATGGTTACACAAATGTTTTACAAATGGAGAGAATTCAGGACTGTTGTTAGAGGCTGTTCTGCTCAGGTCAATCCAACAGCACAATAGGCGATGTTAAAAGAGGTGAGAAAGAACCCTAGGATAGGAGCAGAAGACTCTGCAAACTGCAGAAACTTCATGAGAAAGAATGGTGATCATGGAAGGACAACAAGAAGGGATCCACTGCTATCCAAAAAACATGGCACCCCTTTAATTTCACCCAACATCACCTGAATGTTCCACAATGCTTCTAGAAAGCAGTTATATAGACAGAAAAGACAAAAGTGGACTTTTATAAACAGTACATGTGCACACTGCACACCAACACCAAAACCTCATCCCAACTGTAAAGCATGGTGGAGGGAACATCATGGTTTAGGGCTTGTGGAGGGGACATTATTTTTTAGGGCTGGTGGAGAGAACATCATGGTTTGGGGCTGATTGAGGAGGCATCATGTTTGGGGCTGGTGGATGGGACATTATGGGTTAGAGCTGATGGAAGGAACATCATGGTTTGGGGCTGATTGAGGAGGGATCATGTTTGGGGCTAGTGGAGAGGACATCATGGTTTATGGCTGGTGGAGAGAACATCATGGTTTGAAGCTGCTAAAGGCATCATGGTTTAGGGCTGGTGGAGGGGACATCATGTTTTAGGAAGGGTGAAGGGGTCATGATGCATTGGGCATCATAGTTTTAGGTTGGTGAAGGGGGCATCATGGTTTAGGGCTGCTTTGCTGTCTCAGGGTCTGGCTCCGTTATGATCATTCTAAGCACAGAAGTACAGTATTAAAGTCAATGGTGTCTAAGTAATATTCCTTTGGTGTACTACAGTCCCAAATTTTCTTCTATCTGTTTCATCTCTAGTGAGCTTGATTTCCATTGATCTTCTGACACTCTTGATACAGCCTATGCACAATTGAGGAACGTGAGCACATACCGTAAGCTAATATTCCCTGGTGTCAGCCAATTCCATGATTATTACAAATGTATTGCCCTGTAAAGCTCTCTCTGCTTGTATTTTTGTTATAGCTAACATTTTACAGGAAGGCAGATGTCTGTACAGGGGGTAAAATGCACCCACCATACCAAAAACGTATAGTGTGGACATGCTACGCTTGTGGTTATGTTCTAAATGTGTTTTCCTTTGCAGTACATGGGCATTTTTTATTGCAAGATTCATATGGTGACTTGCACTTTCTTTCCCTTCTAGGATGGAATTATGGGAGGAAAAGGGTTAATGTTGATTATAAGATTTGCTAAATGTTCACCTAGTTACTAACTTTGTTTGGGCACTTAATGTGCAGCTGCCTTGCATCTGAATCTGGGTTTGGTTTTTGCCTAGCTGCTGATTAGGGCGGAGTTGCTGATCGTTGAGCCTTTTTATACCCAGGGCTCCCTCCATTCTGATGACAGGGATAGCATTTTCTAGGTACATTCTCTTTCAGATATTTTGTTCTGCACTTTTGTATCTTGCTCTAGTCTACTGTATGTCCCATGTATTCTGGAATCATTAGTTCCTTGGTCTTTCTTGCTGTCTTTAGGATTTATTTGTTGCTGTGCTGCTGTATTGTAAAGGCTGATTCTTAGAGTAGAATTTAGAAGGGATCAGTTCAGTATTGATCATTTTTGGTCACTGTCATCCATCTGCTATCTATCTGTATGCCATAGATCTGCCATCTTCTCCTTCCATGACCCTCAGCATTTGGTTCTTGTCATCCACCATGACTTTGTTATAGTGTCTTGTTTTCTGCCAACGTTAATTCACATACGGTATGTTGCTTTGTGACTGACCGGTTGGTGCCAATTCAGCCCAACTTCAAGGAGAAGCTGTGTAGAGGCTAATTCCTAAAGGGGTTGTCTCTGGTCAAAACTGCTGTGCTATGTGACCAGTGATGGTGTGACTCTGGTGGGAGGTACACCAAGCTGAACTGTGACACCCAGGTTGCAGCCTAGATGGAGGGTTGACCTTAACCCTATTGACATGCTGTGACATGACCTGAAAAGTTCTGACCTTAACCATATGGAAATACTGTGATGTGACTTGAACAGTTTTGACCTTAACCCTATATAGATGTTGTGGTATGACTTGAAGAGTCCTGACCTCAACTTATGGAGATGCTGCGACATTACATGAAGAGTCTTGACCTTAACCCTATGGAGATGCAGTGACTTGATCTGAATAGTCCTGATTTTAGCCCCATGGAGATGCAGTGACATGACCTGAAGAGTCCTAGCCTTAACCCTATGGAGATGTAGTGACTTGATCTGAATAGTCCTGATTTTAGCCCCATGGAGATGCAGTGACATGACCTGAAGAGTCCTAGCCTTAACCCTATGGAGATGCAGTGGCTTGATCTGAAGATTTCTGACCTTAACTCTATGGAAATGCTGTGGTATGAGTATTAGAATAGAGTATTTGGACCCTTTAAAATATAACTTTTATTAATTATAGTTAATATAAAATTAATCACCCTATGATACCTGGGTGACCTCAATGAATATATAAGGACAAAGATATCGCCCAACTACCACCATGAATGGTGAATTCAATGCCGTATATATAGTACAAGAACTACATAGGCACTTATGACATAGGCTATGGTATGGACTAAGGGAAGGCTAGGGGCACTTGGGTGCTAGGGAATATCTCTCCCTGTACCAGCCCTAAATTATTCTTTTGCCCAGGGATAATCCCTGTTGGTGGGATTTCCCTGTCCCCGTACATATTTTAATCTAATATGTGACATACATGTATTGATTATATATATATCCATCTTTAACCAACCCCCTGATGAGCCCTGGTGGGGGAAACACATTTGGTTTATAAATATTGTGATATCATTGTTTTTTCTTCCCAGCATATAGGGTTGTACAGGGCCAGACAGGGCAGGTACGGGTACAGGGAAATCCCACCATCAGGGATTATCCCTGGGCAAAGTATTATTTAGGGCTGGTACAGGGAGAGATATTCCCTAGCACCCATGTAAGTGCCCCTAGCCTTCCTTTGGCACATACCATAGCCTAAGTCATAAGTGCCTATGTAGTTCTTGTACTACAGTCAGGTCCATAAATATTGGGACATGGACACAATTCTAACATTTTTGGCTCTATACACCACCACAATGGATTTGAAATGAAACAAGCAAGATGTGCTTTACCTGCAGACTGTCAGCTTTACCTGCAGACTGTCGGCTTTACCCGCAGACTGTCAGCTTTACCTGCAGACTGTCGGCTTTACCTGCAGACTGTCAGCTTTACCTGCAGACTGTCAGCTTTACCTGCAGACTGTCGGCTTTACCTGCAGACTGTCAGCTTTACCTGCAGACTGTCGGCTTTACCCGCAGACTGTCAGCTTTACCTGCAGACTGTCGGCTTTACCTGCAGACTGTCAGCTTTACCTGCAGACTGTCAGCTTTACCTGCAGACTGTCGGCTTTACCCGCAGACTGTCGGCTTTACCCGCAGACTGTCAGCTTTACCCGCAGACTGTCAGCTTTACCCGCAGACTGTCGGCTTTACCCGCAGACTGTCGGCTTTACCCGCAGACTGTCGGCTTTACCCGCAGACTGTCAGCTTTACCCGCAGACTGTCAGCTTTACCCGCAGACTGTCAGCTTTACCTGCAGACTGTCGGCTGTAAGGGGATTTACATCCAAATCAGGTGAACGGTGCAGGAATTACAGCAGTTTGCATCTGTGCATTCCACTTGTTAAGGGACCATAAGTAATGGGACAGAATAATAATCATAAATCAAACTTTCACTTTTTAATACTTGGTTGCAAATCCTTTGCAGTCAATTACAGCCTGAAGTCTGGAACGCATAGACATCACCAGACGCTGGTCTCATCCCTGGTGATGCTCTGCCCGGCCTCTCCTGCCACTGTCTTCAGTTCCTGCTTGTTCTTGGGACATTTTCCCTTCAGTTTTGTCTTCAGCAAGTGAAATGCTCGATCGGATTCAGGTCCGGGGATTGACTCGGCCATTGCAGAACATTCCACTTCTTTCCCTTAAAAAACTCTTTGGTTGCTTTTGCAGGATGCTTTGGGTCATTGTCCATCTGCCCTGTGAAGCGCCGTCCAATGAGTCCTGAAGCATTGGGCTGAATATGAGCAGATAATATTGCCCGAAACCCTTCAGAATCCATCCTGCTGCTTCTGTCAGCAGTCACATCATCAATAAATACAAGAGAAGCAGTTCCATGGGCAGCCATACATGCCCACGCCATGACACCACCACCACCATGCTTCACTGATGAGGTGGTATGCTTAGGATCATGAGCAGTTCCTTTCCTTCTCCATACTCTTCTCTTCCCATCGCTCTGGTACAAGTTGATCTTGGTCTCATCTGTTCATAGGATGTTGTTCCAGAACTGTGAAGGCTTTTTTAGATGTCGTTTGGCAAACTCTAATCTGGCCTTCCTGTTTTTGAGGCTCACCAATGGTTTCCATCTTGTGGTGAACCCTCTGTATTCACTCTGGTGAAGTCTTCTCCTGATTGTTGACTTTGACACACATACACCTACCTCCTGGAGAGTGTTCCTGATCTGGTCAACTGTTGTGAAGGGTGTTTTCTTCACCAGGGAAAGAATTCTTCGGTCGAATTCTTTTGGTGTTGCTGAGCTCTCCGTTGCGTTCCTTCTTTTTAAGAATGTTCCAAGCAGTTGTTTTGGCCAGGCCTAATGTTTTTGCTATCTCTCTGATGGGTTTGTTGTGTTTTTCAGCCTAATGATGGCTTCACTGATAGTGACCGCTCTTTGGATCTCATCTTGAGAGTTGACGGCAACAGATTCCAAATGCAGATATCAGACTGGAAATGACCTCTGGACCTTGTATCTGCTCATTGTAATTGGGATAATGAGGGAATAACACACACCGGCCATGGAACAGCTGAGAAGACAAGTGTCCCATTACTTCTGGTCCCTTAACAAGTGGGAGGCACATATGCAAACTGCTGTAGTTCCTGCACCGTTCACCTGATTTGGATGTAAATACCCTCAGATTACAGCTGACAGTCTGCAGGTAAAGCCGACAGTCTGCGGGTAAAGCCGACAGTCTGCAGGTAAAGCTGACAGTCTGCAGGTAAAGCTGACAGTCTGCAGGTAAAGCTGACAGTCTGCAGGTAAAGCTGACAGTCTGCGGGTAAAGCCGACAGTCTGCGGGTAAAGCCAACAGTCTGCGGGTAAAGCTGACAGTCTGCAGGTAAAGCTGACAGTCTGCAGGTAAAGCTGACAGTCTGCAGGTAAAGCTGACAGTCTGCAGGTAAAGCCGACAGTCTGCAGGTAAAGCTGACAGTCTGCAGGTAAAGCACATCTTGTTTGTTTCATCTCACATCCATTGTGGTGGAGTATAGAGCCAAAAATGTTACAATTGTGTCCATGTCCCAATATTTATGGACCTGACTGTATCTATACGGCATTTAATTCACCATTCACGGTGGTAGTTGGGCGATATCGTTGTCCTTATATATTCATTGGGGTCACCCAGGTATCATAGGGTGATTAATTTTATATTAACTATAATTAATAAAAGTTATATTTTAAAGGTTCCAAATACTCTATGCTAATACTTATTTTCACACTGCGGACACCTATACTATTGTTATATATATATCTGTTTAGATGAATTAACAAATGCTGTGGTATGACCTGAAAAGTCCTGACTTTAACCCCATGGAGATGCTGTGACATGACCTGTGGGGTCCTGATCTTATCCCTATGACTGCTGGTACCAAAATGAGGATGGGGCAAGGGAAAACTAGGAAAAGGAAGCCACCGGCCCCCTATTAACTTTGAACAAATAAAACTCGGACAACTTAGTTTATAAACCAAACTTTTACTGGATGGTGATCGGCCACAGCAAATTGTTTCCTTATTACAAAACGGTATCAAAAACCCCACCTCCTCCACGAATCACTTCTCCGATGCGGTATACCACCCTGGGTCCCCAGGGCGTACGTTCGCCAATAACTGTTTACCACGATCTTTCCTTTCCAAATTCCGCCAGCTGTGACTTCTCTTCCTCCGTCAAGGAACCTCAAAAGAGAGACATCATTTTAATTCCTTCTTTTTTTTTTTTTTTTTTGTTTTAAATATATAAACAAAATAAAAGCAAACTGCAACCTAAGGGCGGGAGGGAGGGCAACACGGCTTACCCTGTCAAGAGGAAGTGCCAACCACTGTCCTCCCCTATATAAACCTGCCTTACTCCTCCCACCACCGTCTCCTCCTCCATACCCTCTCCACCTACATTTCCTTAACCCCTTACCTCCCTCTTCACTACCATAACCTAGGGGCCTATTCCTCAACCCCAACCAGGGAAACTAAGGGAGGGGGAGGGGGGGACCAACAGTCCCTCATCACCCTCCATACCCAGTCGGGTGCTCTCCAGGAGATGCTGTGACTAGGGATGAGCGAACTCGAACTGTATAGTTCGGGTTCGTACCGAATTTTGGGGTGTCCGTGACACGGACCCGAACCCGGACATTTTCGTAAAAGTCCGGGTTCGGGTTCGGTGTTCGTCGCTTTCTTCGCGCTTTTGTGACGCTTTCTTGGCGCTTTTTGAAAGGCTGCAAAGCAGCCAATCAACAAGCGTCATACTACTTGCCCCAAGAGGCCATCACAGCCATGCCTACTATTGGCATGGCTGTGATTGGCCAGAGCACCATGTGACCCAGCCTCTATTTAAGCTGGAGTCACATAGCGCCGCCCGTCACTCTGCTCTGATTAGCGTAGGGAGAGGTTGCGGCTGCGACAGTAGGGCGAGATTAGGCAGATTAACTCCTCCAAAGGACTTGATTAACTGATCGATCTGCAGCTGTGGATCATTGAGCTGCTGATCCTCAATTGCTCACTGTTTTTAGGCTGCCCAGACCGTTTGTCAGTCACATTTTTCTGGGGTGATCGGCGGCCATTTTGTGTCTTGTGGTGCGCCAGCACAAGCTGCGACCAAGTGCATTTAACCCTCAATGGTGTGGTTGTTTTTTGGCTAAAGCCTACATCAGGGTGAAGCTGTCACACCAAGTGCATTTAACCAGCAATAGTCTGTTTATTTTTTGGCCATATCCCAGTCTAATTCTGTCACTAAATCCATACCGGTCACCCAGCGCCTAAATACTAGGCCTCAAATTTATATCCCGCTAAATCTGTCCTTAGTGCTGTAGCTGGGCGAGTTATTTAGTGTCCGTTCAAGCACATTTCTTGTTCTGGGTTGAAATACAATTCCCAATTTAGCAATTTCATAATTTAGTGGTTTCTGCTATATCAGAGCTATTTGAAATCTATCCCTAAAAGGGTATATAATATTCAAGGTGCACATTGGGTCATTCAGAATAACTTCACACACACCCGCTACTGTGCATTTCCAAGTCTAATTCTGTCACTAAACCCATACCTGTCACCCAGCGCCTAAATACTAGGCCTCAAATTTATATCCTGCTAAATCTCTCGTTACCGCTGTCCTGTTGTGGCTGGGAAAGTTATTTAGTGTCCGTCAAAGCACATTTTTTGTTCTGGGTTGAAATACAATTCCCAATTTAGCAATTTCATAATTTAGTGGTTCCTGCTATATCAGAGCTATTTGAAATCTATCACTAAAAGGGTAAATAATATTCAAGGTGCACATAGGGTCATTCAGAATAACTTCACACACACCCGCTACTGTGCATTTCCAAGTCTAATTCTGTCAGTAAATCTATACCGGTCACCCAGCGCCTAAATACTAGGCCTCAAATTTATATCCCGCTGAATTTGAATACAATACATTGGGCCAAATAATATATTTGTTGTTGTGGTGAACCATAACAATGAGAAAAACATCTAGTAAGGGACGCGGACGTGGACATGGTCGTGGTGGTGTTAGTGGACCCTCTGGTGCTGGGAGAGGACGTGGCCGTTCTGCCACAGCCACACGTCCTAGTGTACCAACTACCTCAGGTCCCAGTAGCCGCCAGAATTTACAGCGATATATGGTGGGGCCCAATGCCGTTCTAAGGATGGTAAGGCCTGAGCAGGTACAGGCATTAGTCAATTGGGTGGCCGACAGTGGATCCAGCACGTTCACATTATCTCCCACCCAGTCTTCTGCAGAAAGCGCACAGATGGCGCCTGAAAACCAACCCCATCAGTCTGTCACATCACCCCCATGCATACCAGGGAAACTGTCTCAGCCTCAAGTTATGCAGCAGTCTCTTATGCTGTTTGAAGACTCCGCTGGCAGGGTTTCCCAAGGGCATCCACCTAGCCCTTCCCCAGCGGTGAAAGACATAGAATGCACTGACGCACAACCACTTATGTTTCCTGATGATGAGGACATGGGAATACCACCTCAGCATGTCTCTGATGATGACGAAACACAGGTGCCAACTGCTGCGTCTTTCTGCAGTGTGCAGACTGAACAGGAGGTCAGGGATCAAGACTGGGTGGAAGACGATGCAGGGGACGATGAGGTCCTAGACCCCACATGGAATGAAGGTCGTGCCACTGACTTTCACAGTTCGGAGGAAGAGGCAGTGGTGAGACCGAGCCAACAGCGTAGCAAAAGAGGGAGCAGTGGGCAAAAGCAGAACACCCGCCGCCAAGAGACTCCGCCTGCTACTGACCGCCGCCATCTGGGACCGAGCACCCCAAAGGCAGCTTCAAGGAGTTCCCTGGCATGGCACTTCTTCAAACAATGTGCTGACGACAAGACCCGAGTGGTTTGCACGCTGTGCCATCAGAGCCTGAAGCGAGGCATTAACGTTCTGAACCTGAGCACAACCTGCATGACCAGGCACCTGCATGCAAAGCATGAACTGCAGTGGAGTAAACACCTTAAAACCAAGGAAGTCACTCAGGCTCCCCCTGCTACCTCTTCTGCTGCTGCCGCCTCGGCCTATTCTGCTGCTGCCGCCTCGGCCTCTTCCTCCGCCTCTGGAGGAACGTTGGCACCTGCCGCCCAGCAAACAGGGGATGTACCACCAACACCACCACCACCACCTCCGTCACCAAGCGTCTCAACCATGTCACACGCCAGCGTTCAGCTCTCCATCTCACAAACATTTGATAGAAAGCGTAAATTCCCACCTAGCCACCCTCGATCCCTGGCCCTGAATGCCAGCATTTCTAAACTACTGGCCTATGAAATGCTGTCATTCAGGCTGGTGGAGACGGACAGCTTCAAACAGCTCATGTCGCTTGCTGTCCCACAGAATGTTGTTCCCAGCCGGCACTACTTCTCCAAGAGAGCCGTGCCTTCCCTGCACAACCAAGTATCCGATAAAATCAAGTGTGCACTGCGCAACGCCATCTGTGGCAAGGTCCACCTAACCACAGATACGTGGACCAGTAAGCACGGCCAGGGACGCTATATCTCCCTAACTGCACACTGGGTAAATGTAGTGGCGGCTGGGCCCCAGGCGGAGAGCTGTTTGGCGCACGTCCTTCCGCCGCCAAGGATCGCAGGGCAACATTCTTTGCCTCCTGTTGCCACCTCCTCCTTCTCGGCTTCCTCCTCCTCTTCTTCCACCTGCTCATCCAGTCAGCCACACACCTTCACCACCAACTTCAGCACAGCCCGGGGTAAACGTCAGCAGGCCATTCTGAAACTCATATGTTTGGGGGACAGGCCCCACACCGCACAGGAGTTGTGGCGGGGTATAGAACAACAGACCGACGAGTGGTTGCTGCCGGTGAGCCTCAAGCCCGGCCTGGTGGTGTGTGATAATGGGCGAAATCTCGTTGCAGCTCTGGGACTAGCCAATTTGACGCACATCCCTTGCTTGGCGCATGTGCTGAATTTGGTGGTGCAGAAGTTCATTCACAACTACCCCGACATGTCAGAGCTGCTGCATAAAGTGCGGGCCGTCTGTTCGCGCTTCCGGCGTTCACATCCTGCTGCTGCTCGCCTGTCTGCGCTACAGCGTAACTTCGGCCTTCCCGCTCACCGCCTCATATGCGACGTGCCCACCAGGTGGAACTCCACCTTGCACATGCTGGACAGACTGTGCGAGCAGCAGCAGGCCATAGTGGAGTTTCAGCTGCAGCACGCACGGGTCAGTCGCACTACAGAACAGCACCACTTCACCACCAATGACTGGGCCTCCATGCCAGACCTGTGTGCCCTGTTGCGCTGTTTCGAGTACTCCACCAACATGGCCAGTGGCGATGACACCGTTATCAGCGTTACAATACCACTTCTATGTCTCCTTGAGAAAACACTTAGGGCGATGATGGAAGAGGAGGTGGCCCAGGAGGAGGAGGAGGAGGAGGAAGAGGGGTCATTTTTAGCACTTTCAGGCCAGTCTCTTCGAAGTGACTCAGAGGGAGGTTTTTGGCAACAGCAGAGGCCAGGTACAAATGTGGCCAGCCAGGGCCCACTACTGGAGGACGAGGAGGACGAGGATGAGGAGGAGGTGGAGGAGGATGAGGATGAAGCATGGTCACAGCGGGGTGGCACCCAACGCAGCTCGGGTCCATCACTGGTGCGTGGCTGGGGGGAAAGGCAGGACGATGACGATACGCCTCCCACAGAGGACAGCTTGTCCTTATCCCTGGGCAGCCTGGCACACATGAGCGACTACATGCTGCAGTGCCTGCGCAACGACAGCAGAGTTGCCCACATTTTAACCTGTGCGGACTACTGGGTTGCCACCCTGCTGGATCCACGCTACAAAGACAATGTGCCCACCTTACTTCCTGCACTGGAGCGTGATAGGAAGATGCGCGAGTACAAGCGCACGTTGGTAGACGCGCTACTGAGAGCATTCCCAAATGTCACAGGGGAACAAGTGGAAGCCCAAGGCCAAGGCAGAGGAGGAGCAAGAGGTCGCCAAGGCAGCTGTGTCACGGCCAGCTCCTCTGAGGGCAGGGTTAGCATGGCAGAGATGTGGAAAACTTTTGTCAACACGCCACAGCTAACTGCACCACCACCTGATACGCAACGTGTTAGCAGGAGGCAACATTTCACTAACATGGTGGAACAGTACGTGTGCACACCCCTCCACGTACTGACTGATGGTTCGGCCCCATTCAACTTCTGGGTCTCTAAATTGTCCACGTGGCCAGAGCTAGCCTTTTATGCCTTGGAGGTGCTGGCCTGCCCGGCAGCCAGCGTTTTGTCTGAACGTGTATTCAGCACGGCAGGGGGCGTCATTACAGACAAACGCAGCCGCCTGTCTACAGCCAATGTGGACAAGCTGACGTTCATAAAAATGAACCAGGCATGGATCCCACAGGACCTGTCCGTCCCTTGTCCAGATTAGACATTAACTACCTCCCCATAACCATATATTATTGGACTCCAGGGCACTTCCTCATTCAATCCTATTTTTATTTTCATTTTACCATTATATTGCGAGGCTACCCAAAGTTGAATGAACCTCTCCTCTGCCTGTGTGCTAGGCCTAAATATATGCCAATGGACTGTTGCAGTGGTGGCTGACATGAAGCCTGATTCTCTGCTATGACATGCAGACTAATTCTCTGCTGACATGAAGCCAGATTGTCTGTTACGGGACCTCTCTCCTCTGCCTGGGTGCTGGGCCTAAATATATGCCAATGGACTGTTGCAGTGGTGGGTGACGTGAAGCCTGATTCTCTGCTATGACATGCAGACTGATTCTCTGCTGACATGAAGCCAGATTGTCTGTTACGGGACCTCTCTCCTCTGCCTGGGTGCTGGGCCTAAATTTATGACAGTGGACTGTTGCAGTGGTGGCTGACGTGAAGCCTGATTCTCTGCTATGACATGCAGACTAATTCTCTGCTGTCATGAAGCCAGATTGTCTGTTACGGGACCTCTCTGCTCTGCCTGTGTGCTAGGCCTAAATATATGCCAATGGACTGTTGCAGTGGTGGGTGACGTGAAGCCTGATTCTCTGCTATGATATGAAGACTGATTCTCTGCTGACATTAAGCCAGATTGTCTGTTACGGGACCTCTCTCCTCTGCCTGTGTGTGTGCTAGGCCTAAATATATGCCAATGGACTGTTGCAGTGGTGGCTGACATGAAGCCTGATTCTCTGCTATGATATGAAGACTGATTCTCTGCTGACATTAAGCCAGATTGTCTGTTACGGGACCTCTCTCCTCTGCCTGGGTTCTGGGCCTAAATTTATGAAAATTGACTCTTACAGTGGTGGGTGACGTGAAGCCTGATTCTCTGCTATGATATGAAGACTGATTCTCTGCTGACATGAAGCCAGATTCTCTGTTACGGGACCTCTCTCCTCTGCCTGGGTGCTGGGCCTAAATTTATGACAATGGACTGTTGCAGTGGTGGCTGACGTGAAGCCTGATTCTCTGCTATGACATGCAGACTGATTCTCTGCTGTCATGAAGCCAGATTGTCTGTTACGGGACCTCTCTGCTCTGCCTGTGTGCTAGGCCTAAATATATGCCAATGGACTGTTGCAGTGGTGGGTGACGTGAAGCCTGATTCTCTGCTATGATATGAAGACTGATTCTCTGCTGACATGAAGCCAGATTGTCTGTTACGGGACCTTTCTCCTCTGCCTGGGTTCTGGGCCTAAATTTATGAAAATTGACTCTTACAGTGGTGGGTGACGTGAAGCCTGATTCTCTGCTATGACATGCAGACTGATTCTCTGCTGACATGAAGCCAGATAATCTGTTACGGGACCTCTCTCCTCTGCCTGTGTGTGTGCTGGGCCTAAATATATGCCAATGGACTGTTGCAGTGGTGGCTGACGTGAAGCCTCATTCTCTGCTATGACATGCAGACTGATTCTCTGCTGACATGAAGCCAGATCCTCTGTTACGGGACCTCTCTCCTCTGCCTGTGTGTGTGCTGGGCCTAAATATATGCCAATGGACTGTTGCAGTGGTGGCTGACGTGAAGCCTCATTCTCTGCTATGACATGCAGACTGATTCTCTGCTGACATGAAGCCAGATCCTCTGTTACGGGACCTCTCTCCTCTGCCTGTGTGTGTGCTGGGCCTAAATATATGCCAATGGACTGTTGCAGTGGTGGCTGACGTGAAGCCTCATTCTCTGCTATGACATGCAGACTGATTCTCTGCTGACATGAAGCCAGATTCTCTGTTACGGGACCTCTCTCCTCTGCCTGTGTGTGTGCTGGGCCTAAATATATGCCAATGGACTGTTGCAGTGGTGGCTGACGTGAAGCCTCATTCTCTGCTATGACATGCAGACTAATTCTCTGCTGACATGAAGACAGATTCTCTGTTACGGGACCTCCCTCCTCTGCCTGGGTGCTGGGCCTAAATATATGCCAATGGACTGTTGCAGTGGTGGCTGACGTGAAGCCTCATTCTCTGCTATGACATGCAGACTAATTCTCTGCTGACATGAAGACAGATTCTCTGTTACGGGACCTCCCTCCTCTGCCTGGGTGCTGGGCCTAAATATATGCCAATGGACTGTTGCAGTGGTGGCTGACGTGAAGCCTCATTCTCTGCTATGACATGCAGACTGATTCTCTGCTGACATGAAGCCAGATTCTCTGTTACGGGACCTCTCTCCTCTGCCTGTGTGTGTGCTGGGCCTAAATATATGCCAATGGACTGTTGCAGTGGTGGCTGACGTGAAGCCTCATTCTCTGCTATGACATGCAGACTAATTCTCTGCTGACATGAAGACAGATTCTCTGTTACGGGACCTCCCTCCTCTGCCTGGGTGCTGGGCCTAAATATATGCCAATGGACTGTTGCAGTGGTGGCTGACGTGAAGCCTCATTCTCTGCTATGACATGCAGACTAATTCTCTGCTGACATGAAGCCAGATTCTCTGTTACGGGACCTCTCTGCTCTGCCTGTGTGCTAGGCCTAAATATATGCCAATGGACTGTTGCAGTGGTGGCTGACGTGAAGCCTCATTCTCTGCTATGACATGCAGACTGATTCTCTGCTGACATGAAGCCAGATTGTCTGTTACGGGACCTCTCTCCTCTGCCTGGGTGCTGGGTAGTGTTGAGCGCGAATATTCGAAAAGCAATTTTTTTTCGCGAATATCGCAACTTCGCGATTTCGCGAATATTTCGAATATAGTGCTATATATTCGTAAAAACGAATATTCGTTTTTTGTTTTTTTCCCCCCCCCCACAAAATTACAGTACACATATAATTGATTGTTTCCCAAAGGTCCAACAGCTCAGATCTTACTCACATTGCCTAGAAAGTGATTGAGGCGCGAATCTTCGTAAGGCGATTTTATTAGCGCACATGCGAATATCGGCACGTCCCAGAACAGAGGCAAAGGGCTTTGCATTCATACATTAGTGAATTGAGTTGCGAATCTTCGTAAGGCGATTTTATTAGCGCACATGCGAATATCTACACTTGTCCCAGAACAGAGGCAAAGGGCTTTGCATTCATACATTAGTGATTGAATTGAGCTGCGAATCTTCGTAAGGCGATTTTATTAACGCAAATGCAAATATCTACACTTGTCCCCAGAACAGAGAGGCAAAGGCCTGTGCATTCATATAGTATAGCACCATATTCGCGAATACGTAGAACTTCGTAAAATTCGATTAACGAAAATTCGTATTTTTTATTTTACTTTCCACCTTACAGATTACATTGATCTGTACTCTGTCAACTACTGTCATCACCCCCCACTGTATCTCGATTGATTCCCAAAAGTCTCACATTCCCTAGAAAGTGATTGAGGTGCGAATCTTCGTAAGGCGATTTTATTAGCGCACATGCGAATATCTACACTTGTCCCAGAACAGAGGCAAAGGGCATTGCATTCATACATTAGTGATTGAATTGAGTTGCGAATCTTCGTAAGGCGATTTCATTAGCGCACATGTGAATTTTGCATAGCATATGTATTATGCGATGCGAAAATTCGAATTATCGCATATGCGAAATAATAACGAATTTGAATAATCGCGAATATTTTACGAATATTCTTTCGAATATTCACAAAATTTCGCGAATTCGAATATGGGACATGCCGCTCAACACTAGTGCTGGGCCTAAATTTATGCCAATGGACTGTTGCAGTGGTGGCTGACGTGAAGCCTGATTCTCTGCTATGACATGCAGACTGATTCTCTGCTGACATGAAGCCAGATCCTCTGTTACGGGACCTCTCTCCTCTGCCTGGGTGCTGGGCCTAAATATATGCCAATGGACTGTTGCAGTGGTGGCTGACGTGAAGCCTGATTCTCTGCTATGACATGCAGACTGATTCTCTGCTGACATGAAGCCAGATTCTCTGTTACGGGACCTCTCTCCTCTGCCTGGGTGCCGGGGCCTAAATATCTGAGAATGGACTGTTCCAGTGGTGGGTGACGGGAAGCCAGATTCTCTGCTATGGAACCTCTCTCCAATTGATTTTGGTTAATTTTTATTTATTTAATTTTTATTTTAATTCATTTCCCTATCCACATTTGTTTGCAGGGGATTTACCTACATGTTGCTGCCTTTTGCAGCCCTCTAGCTCTTTCCTGGGCTGTTTTACAGCCTTTTTAGTGCCGAAAAGTTCGGGTCCCCATTGACTTCAATGGGGTTCGGGTTCGGGACGAAGTTCGGGTCGGGTTCGGATCCCGAACCCGAACATTTCCGGGATGTTCGGCCGAACTTCTCGAACCCGAACATCCAGGTGTTCGCTCAACTCTAGCTGTGACATGACCTGTGGGGTCCTGATCTTATCCCCATGGAGATGCTGTGACAGACCTGAAGAAGGCTGCGCATGCAAAGCATCCCGGAAATATTGATGGCTGAAACACATTTGCAGGGAGGACTGCAGCAAAATTCCTCCTCAACATTGTCCAAATCTTAGCTGCAGCTGCAGGGAATGTCTGGTGAAAGTGATTGCTGCTAAAGGGGGATCTACAGGTTATTAAATTCAAGGGTTCACTTACTTTTTCTTGCAACTTTATGTATGTGTATATGTTTAAATGTATATATGAGATATTGAATTATTTATAAATGCATATTGCATATTTTATGTATATATCTGTATGTATGTGTGTACAGTATATGTGTGTGTATACATGTGTGTATGTGTATATGTACAGTGGATATAAAAAGTCTACACGCCCCTGTTATAATGTCAGGTTTCTGTGATGTAAAAAAAATGAGACAAAGATAAATAATTTCAGAACTTTGAACTCAGCATGGCACATTTTGACTCTTCTTTGCAGAAACCCTCCAAATCTGTCAGATTGCGAGGGCATCTCCTGGGCACAGCCCTCTTCAGATCACCCCACAGATGGCAAGGGCATCTCCTGGGCACAGCCCTCTAAGGATCACCCCACAGATTGCGAGGGCATCTCCTGGGCACGGCCCTCTTCAGATCACCCCACAGACTGCGAGGGCATCTCCTGGGCACAGCCCTCTTCAGATCACCCCACAGATGGCAAGGGCATCTCCTGGGCACAGCCCTCTTCAGATCACCCCACAGATGGCGAGGGCATCTCCTGGGCACGGCCCTCTTCAGATCACCCCACAGATTGCGAGGGCATCTCCTGGGCACGGCCCTCTTCAGATCACTCCACAGATTGTCAATCGGATTCAGGTCTGGGCTCTGCCTGGGCCATTCCAAAACTGTAATCTTCTTCTGGTGAAGCCATTCCTTGGTTGATTTGGATGTATGCTTTGGGTCGTTGTCCTGCTGAAAGATGCAGTTCCTCTTCATGTTCAGCTTTCTAGCAGAAGCCGGAAAGGTTTTGGGCCAATATTGACTGGTATTTGGACCTGTTCAGAATTCCCTCCAGCTTAGCTAAGGCCCCAGTTCCAGATGAAGAAGAACAGCCCCTTGGCATGATGCTGCCACCACCATGCTTCACTGTGGGGATGGGGTTCTTTTGGTGATGTGCAGGGTTGTTTTTGCGCCAAACATATCTTTTCGAATTATGGCCAAAAAGTTCCACCTTGGTTTCATCAGACCATAACACCTTTTCCCACTTGCTTTTGGGAGACTTCAGAGGTGTTTTTGCAAAATGTAGCCTGGCTTGGATGTTTTTCTTGGTAAGAAGAGGCTTTCGTCTTGCCCTCTGCCCCATAGCCCAGACATATGAAGAATACGGGAGATTGTTGTCACAGGGACCACACAGCCAGGACTTGCCAGATATTCCTGCAGCTCCTGTAATGTTGCTGTAGGCCTCTTGGTCGCCTCCCAGACCAGTTTTCTTCTCGTCTTTTCATCAGTTTTGGAGGGACGTCCAGTTCTTGTAACTGTTGTGCCATATTTCCTCCACTTGATGATGACGGTCTCCACTGTGTTCCATGGTAGATCTAATGCCTTGGAAATTCTTTTGTCCCCTTCTCCTGACTGACACATTCTAACAATGAGATCCCTCTGATGCTTTGTAAGCTCTCTGTGGACCAACTAGAGCATCTGAGCTTTATTTGGGGTTAATCACAGGCACTTTACATGACGGCCGGTGTCTGCCGACTGCGATCTAACAGGATTGTGGATGTGATTGCTTCATTCTGGACACAGCTACATCCCCAGTTATAAGAGGGTGTGCAGACTTATGCAACCACATTATTTTAGGTTTATTTGTTTTCTTCCCTCCACCTAAAAGATTTCAGTTTGTTTTTCAATTGAGTTGTACAGTTTATAGGTCACAATAAAGGTGGAGAAAGTTCTGAAATGATTTATCTTTGTCTCATTTTTTTTTACAGAACAGAAACCTGACATTTATACAGGGGCGTGTAGACTTTTTATATCCTATGTATGTATGTACATGTGTGTGTATGAATAGGGGTTCGGGGATGACATGGTGTTTCTTGGTTTGGGCTGTGCAGGATATGTGTCATATGAATATTCTATGTTTTGGATGTGCTGAGGCTTTGCTCGTAGTTCTGCTGTGGTGGGAGCAGTTTTTACATCCTGTGCTGCTCTGTTTTCCATAGAAGCCATCCGCGGAACATTTCTCAGAAATACTTCTTCAAGTAAACAGCCATCGCCTATAACGCATCGATCCGCGGCGCAGTGCAGCAGGGAGGTTTCCTCTGTACTTTGCTGGCAATTGTATTAAAAACAAGAACAGATGTAGCAGAGCTGAGTCACCTGGCATGGTGGGCCATGATATCATCATATGGTCTCTATAGTTCTGTAGGAGTTGGCAGCTTGCTGCAACACAGAGAAAGAACAGTAACAACAACCTCAGCTCTGCTACTTCGGGTATAGTCTGCCCATAGGATCTTGGCTATTTTGGTGAACTTCACATTATGGAACAATATTCAAAGTCAGATCCTCATTGTGGTCTTCATTGTGACGGGAGAGAAAATCACTGGTCAGGAATCTGTGCAGCCACAAAGCACTCCGGCCCCAGGGGCCACGAATGCCATGACTTCAAGCAGTGGAGAAACCAGTATCCTTGAAGCCCAACAGCTAAACCTACAAAGGACTATGGCCTCGATCAAAGCCAGGCAGATAAGAAAACCTGAAGATTAGTCTCCGTCATGTCTTTTCTTTGGTTTTCCAGTTATCTTCACACTATTTCTCACAGTGTCCAAAAACTGATACTGTTTTAGGATCCCACCAATACGTTGTCTCCATGTGCCTCATGAACGTGGCAGCCCACCGCTGAGACGCGTGTCGCAGTTACCTCTTTATCATTTCATATTATTTTATGGGCTTTTAATATTTCCTGCTGACCACAGCGTTCCATGGACCTGGTTTTATCTCCTCGACCTGCTTCAAAAACTGATTAAATGAGGAAAATCGATATATATATAAAGAAGGACATATATAGGTATGTATGTATGTGTGTATGTGTGTATATATGTATGTGTGTATATGTATGTGTATATATGTATGTGTGTATGTGTGTATGTGTGTATATATGTATGTGTGTATATATGTATGTGTGTATATATGTATGTATGTATGTACAGTACAGACCAAAAGTTTGGACACACCTTCTCATTCAAAGAGTTTTTTTTTTTTTTCATGACTATGACAATTGTAGATTCGCACTGAAGGCATCAAAACTATGAATTATCACATGTGGAATTATATACATAACAAACAAGTGTGAAACAACTGAAAATATGTCATATTCTAGGTTCTTCAAAGTAGCCACCTTTTGCTTTGATTACTGCTTTGCACACTCTTGGCATTCTCTTGATGAGCTTCAAGAGGTAGTCCACTGAAATGGTCTTCACTTCACAGGTGTGCCCTGTCAGGGTTAATAAGTGGGATTTCTTGCCTTATAAATGGGGTTGGGACCATCAGTTGCGTTGTGGAGAAGTCAGGTGGATACACAGCTGATAGTCCTACTGAATTTACTGCTAAAACAGCTAAGTAAAGAAAAACGAGTGGCCATCATTACTTTAAGAAATGAAGGTCAGTCAGTCCGAAAAATTGGGAAAACTTTGAAAGTGTCCACAAGTGCAGTCACAAAAACAGTGAAGCGCTACAAAGAAACTGGCTGACATGCGGACCGCCCCAGGAAAGGAAGACCAAGAGTCACCTCTGCTGCGGAGGATGAGTCCAAATTTGAGATCTTTGGTTCCAACCACCGTGTCTTTGTGCGATGCAGAAAAGGTGAACGGATAGACTCTACATGCCTGGTTCCCACCGTGAAGCATGGAGGAGGAGGTGTGATGGTGTGGGGGGGGGGGGGCTTTGCTGGTGACACTGTTGGGGATTTATTCAAAATTGAAGGCATACTGAACCAGCATGGCTACCACAGCATCTTGCAGCGGCATGCTATTCCATCCAGTTTGGATTTAGTTGGACCATCATTTATTTTTCAACAGGACAATGACCCAAAACACACCTCCAGGCTGTGTAAGGGCTATTTGACCATGAAGGAGAGTGATGGGGTGCTGTGCCAGATGACCTGGCCTCCACAGTCACCGGACCTGAACCCAATCGAGATGGTTTGGGGTGAGCTGGACCGCAGCGTGAAGGCAAAAGAGCCAACAAGTGCTAAGCATCTCTGGGAACTCCTTCAAGACTGTTGGAAGACCATTTTAGGTGACTACCTCTTGAAGCTCATCAAGAGAATGCCAAGAGTGTGCAAAGCAGTAATCAAAGCAAAAGGTGGCTACTTTGAAGAACCTAGAATATGACATATTTTCAGTGTGAATCTACAATTTTCATAGTCATGAAAATAAAGAAAACTCTTTGAATGAGAAGGTGTGTCCAAACTTTTGGTCTGTACTGTATGTATGTGTGTATGTATATATGTGTGTATGTACACTCACCTAAAGAATTATTAGGAACACCTGTTCTATTTCTCATTAATGGGATTATCTAGTCAACCAATCACATGGCAGTTGCTTCGATGCATGTCGGGTCGTGGTCCTGGTCAAGACAATCTCCTGAACTCCAAACTGAATGTCAGAATGGGAAAGAAAGGTGATTTAGGCCATTTTTAGCGTGGCATGGTTGTGGGTGCCAGACGGGCCGGTCTGAGTATTTCACAATCTGCTCAGTTACTGGGATTTTCACGCACAACCATTTCTAGGGTTTACAAAGAATGGTGCGAAAAGGGAAAACACCCAGTATGCGGCCGTCCTGTGGGCGAAAATGCCTTGTTGATGCTGGAGGTCAGAGGAGAATGGGCGACTGATTCAAGCTGACACATACTGCACGACACATACTGCACAACTACACTGCTACATGTGTCGCGCGACATTGATGTCGCACCAATGTCGCGCGACAATTTTTATAATGATAGTCTATGGTGTTGCACTGCGACATGCGACATGCTGTGACTGTGACACAACATTCGCAGAAAAATCCTTATTGGATGGATTTTTTGCAACTGTCGTGTTACAGTCGCAGCATGTCGCATGTCGCAGTGCAACACCATAGCCTATCATTATAAAAGTTGTTGAGACAAAATGTTGCGCAACACATGTAATCGTGTAGCCCTAGCATTAAAGGGGCAGGGCACTGTGGAGGTTACTGTTAAAGGGGTGGACACTGTGGAGGCCACTGTTAAGGTAGCGGGGTACTGTGGAGGTCACTGTTAAAGGAGCAGGTCCGTGAGGAGGTCACTGTCAAGGGAGTGGGGTGCTATGAAACTCACTGTTAAAGGGGCGGGCTGCTGTGAAGGTCAAAGTTAAGGGGATGGGCTGCAGTGGAGGTCCCATTTTAAAGTGGCAGGGCACTGTGGGGGGGGGGGGTCATTGTTAAGGGGTGGGGGACTGTGGAGTTCACTGTCAAAGGGGCGGGGTGCTGTAGAGGTCACAGTTATGGGGGATACTGTGAATATCTTTTAACGACACACAGAAACATGAAATTAAATAGATGAAATATACCCGCGTCCTTCTGCTAGTAAGAGATAAAACAATTATAAGAAAGGAGCAGAGGAGGAAATCAAGGAATACAAGGGATGTGGAGAGAGAGAGGAAAGGTGAAGAGGAAGAGGAGTGGAGAAGAGAAGAAATGAGGAGGCAACATAAGGAGAAGAGAGTGAAAGGGATGAACTGAAGAAGAGTTGAAGAGTAGAGAGGGGAATGAATGAGAGGAGAATAAGGGAGTCAGGAGGAGCGAAGACAACATAAGAGGACGTCAGGAGGAGCGAAGACAACATAAGAAGAAGAGAGTAACATGGAAGACAGTAGAAAGAGAGGAGAAGTAGAGAGGAAAAGGAAATGAGAGGTGAGGAAACAAAACCAGAGAAGGAAAAGAGAGAGAAGAGGAGAAAGAAGACGAGTGCAAAGGAGAAGAGATGAGGAAAGAGTAAAGAGGGTGATGGGAAGAAAATAGAAGGAGCAGAAGGAAAAAGAGAGAAGAAGGAGTAAAGAGATGAGAAGCAGAGAGTAAAGGGGAAGAAGAAGAGCAGAAAGAGAGAAGGAGAAATGAAGTACAGGAGACCAGAAGAAGAGGAAATGAAATGAGGACATTAAATGGGTTGTCTGGGTTCAAGAATGCATCGCACAGGGCAAGGGTTGTCTGTTTACTTTTGGACACTGTTAGGAAAAGGCTTCTGCCTAGCAGTGATCCCAGTGTCGTCACCGGCTATGATGGGTGGTCTTACTCTTTAGCACAGCTCTAGCCTGTAAAAACAGGCTAGGGCTGCACTAAAGAGCACCTATTAGTGACGGTGACGTCACTGGGCTCACTGCTAGGCGTAAGCCTCCGCCTAGCTTACCCATGGAGAACTCGGTACATCACTGGATCTCAAGAAGATTGCCTTGCCCCGCACGATTCAGTGCAGGGCAAGGGGGAGCATTGAAGCGTAAAAAGCTCTGATGCCCCACTCATTCATGGTGAATGAGTGCAGATTGGGTTGTGTCCGGGTTCAGACCCCCTTAAGAGTCGAATATTGGGGAAAGAGACTAATAGAAGAGATAGAAGAAGAGAGCAAGAAAGTATAAGAGATATACAGTAGGAGGCAGTAGAAGAAGATGTAGGTGAGAAGAAGAGACGAGGAGAAGAAAAAGAGGATAGAGAGGGGCCCGTCCAGCACCGCAGCGTTGTCATTCCTCAAGAACTGGCTGTCTTGCCTGTTATGACAAAATTGTCCACATTTACTTATGAGTTCACCCAGACTTTTTTCACCACTATTTGGCACAATTTTGACGCCTCTCGTTTTACAATCACCCACATTGTTGTGTTTTTCTTTTTTTACTGCAGTTAACTTCATAAACCGTCTTCTCACTAAAAATATCTTCAGCCATTTGCACAGAACTAGTGATTTTTTTTAACTGATAAATTCCACTTTTTCTTTTTGCTTCCAAGTTTCCATATTGAAAAAAAAAGATTGTTTTATTTTTGACCAGGAGTGTGATTGATGGAGGTGTGGGATGTGATGTTCTTGGCCACGAGAGCAGGGCAGGCTGTGGAACAAAAATGTGTCTATATATTTCAGCCATACCATTCCCCTAGTGCTCATTACCTTCTCTTCTATGTTGTCTGCAGGCTCCTGGCACCTATATAACACCATATATTGTATAGGGGAGATCTGTAGAATCTCCCTGAGGTCTGCTAGAACCCTAAGTACACGGATTCTGGAATCTCCCAACAAGTGCTGGTTTATGAGGTAGTCGTCAGGAGGTTTGGACTTTGCAGGACTCTGGTTGTTTTGACATGTGTTGAACATTTATATCCTCTTGCAGTCTGAGTACGTGTGTGCTGCCGAGCAGGTGGGAATCTGGCAGCCACGTCAGAAATAATTTTTCTTACAATGAAAAATATTTAACAATGATTTTGATGTTTGCAAAAAAATCATGTAAACTCAGGAATGCTCGGTGTACACCATATCTGCTCTGGAGGTTTATAGCAATGATGCAGGCCGGATTTCTATAAATAACTGTCCTGCTTGGCATGTTTACCTCAGACCTCTTCTCTGATTGCCAGCAAAGCTTCAAAATAATGTGATAGGTGTGAAAAGGAAAGAAGAAACAAGGAGGGTACAGAGGTGGTCTACAAATATGGAAGGAGGGATGGACTGATGGATCAGAGGTGGGAGTGGCTGGAGGACGGAGGTGGTCCACAAATATGGAGGAATGGATGGATCAGAGGTGGGAGTGGCTGGAGGACAGAGATGGTCTACAAATATGGAGGGAGAGATTGATCAAAGGTCAAAGTGGAAGGAGTAGAGTGGAAATGAAGGTGGAAGGATGGTCTGAAGGATCCTAGGTGGGAGTAGAAGTGACAGAGGTGTCTCGAAATCTGGAGAGAGGGATGGACTGATGGATCAAAGGAGGGAATGGAGAGAGTAGACAAGATCTAGAAATATGGAAGGAGATATGGACTGATGGATCAGAAATAGGAGTGGAGGTGACAGAGGTGGTCCACAAATATGGAGGGAGGGATGGACTTCTGGATCAGAGGTGGGAATGGAGAGAGTAGACAAGATCTAGAAATATAGAAGGAGATATGGACTGATGGATCAGAAATAGGAATGGAGGTGACAGAGGTGGTCCACAAATATGGAGGGAGGGATGGACTGATGGATCAGAGGTGGGAGTGGCTGGAGGACGGAGGTGGTCCACAAATGTGGAGGAATGGATGTATCAGAGGTGGGAGTGGCTGGAGGACAGAGATGGTCTACAAATATGGAGGGAGAGATTGATCGAAGGTCAAAGTGGAAGGAGTAGAGTGGAAATGAAGGTGGAAGGATGGTCTGAAGGATCCTAGGTGGGAGTAGAAGTGACAGAGGTGTCTAGAAATCAGGAGGGAGGGATGGACTGATGGATCAAAGGAGGGGATGGAGAGAGTAGACAAGATCTAGAAATATGGAAGGAGATATGGACTGATGGATCAGAAATAGGAGTGGAGGTGACAGAGGTGGTCTACAAATATAGAGAGAAGGATGCACTGATGGTTCTGGGAGTGTAGGGAGTAGAAGTGATCTAGAAATATGGAGGGAGGGATGGACTGATGGATCAAAAGAGTTAATGGAGGGAGTAGACAAGATCTAGAAATATGAAAGGAGATATATAGACTGATGAATCAGAAGTAGGAATGGAGGTGACAGAGGTGGTCCACAAATATGGAGGGAGGGATGGACTTCTGGATCAGAGGTGGGAATGGAGAGAGTAGACAAGATCTAGAAATATAGAAGGAGATATGGACTGATGGATCAGAAATAGGAATGGAGGTGACAGAGGTGTTCCACAAATATGGAGGGAGGGATGGACTGATGGATCAGAGGTGGGAGTGGCTGGAGGACGGAGGTGGTCCACAAATGTGGAGGAATGGATGTATCAGAGGTGGGAGTGGCTGGAGGACAGAGATGGTCTACAAATATGGAGGGAGAGATTGATCAAAGGTCAAAGTGGAAGGAGTAGAGTGGAAATAAAGGTGGAAGGATGGTCTGAAGGATCCTAGGTGGGAGTAGAAGTGACAGAGGTGTCTAGAAATCAGGAGGGAGGGATGGACTGATGGATCAAAGGAGGGGATGGAGAGAGTAGACAAGATCTAGAAATATGGAAGGAGATATGGACTGATGGATCAGAAATAGGAGTGGATGTGACAGAGGTGGTCTACAAATATGGAGGGAAGGATGCACTGATGGTTCTGGGAGTGTAGGGAGTAGAAGTGATCTAGAAATATGGAGGGAGGGATGGACTAATGGATCAAAAGAGTTAATGGAGGGAGTAGAGAAGATCTAGAAATATGAAAGGAGATATATAGACTGATGAATCAGAAGTAGGAATGGAGGTGACAGAGGTGGTCCACAAATATGGAGGGAGGGATGGACTGATGGATCAGAGGTGGGAGTGTAGGGAGTAGACGTGATCTAGAAATATGGAGGGAGGGATGGACTGATATAATAATAGCAAAGACAAGTGCACTCTGCGGACTTACTAAACCCTCAAACTGATGATAAAATTTAGAGATTAGCCTACATATCCTACTATGGAAGACATGTCTGAGCCAGAGCACTTCCTGCCTGTTTAACACCACACCATTTTTTCAGTTTGTTTGTATATAGAGATGCCTGGAGGTGTATAAACTCCAATTTAAATGAGCCTGTTTTCCATCCACAGGCTACATTTAGGTGCACCTGCGAGGCCTGGTGAGTTGTCTGTGAGTTGGATCTCACGCTCCTGTTATTCGCCCACTAGCCCCTGGTCAGGGGCGGGCTGGGCCAGGGGGCAGGGAGGCAATTTCCCCCCAGGCCGCCCTAAAAAAATGGCCACTGGGCCGTCTTTAACAAATAATTTTTTTATTCCTCAGGGCAGCAGGCGGCGCGGCCCTGGATGCAATTGCGGCGGCGGCTGTGAGCTGTGGGGCAGGGGAGGGAGAAGCGTGTCCCTCCCCTGATCTTCTGATAGGCCGCAGGCACTAATGCCTGCAGCCTATCAGAGGCTGGCTCAGGCAGCGTGATGACGTCATTATCAACGCGCTGCCTGAGCCGGGCAGCACACAGCAGGTATTAGTGGGGTTTTTTCTCTTAGTGGGGGGCGCTGGCACTATGGGGGGAAGAGGGCTGGCACTATGGGGGACTGGCACTATGGGGGGGAAGAGGGATGGCACTATGGGGGACTGGCACTATGGGGGGAGAGGGCTGGCACTATGGGGGACTGGCACTATGGGGGGAGCTGGCACTATGGGGGGAGCTGGCACTATGGGGGGAGCTGGCACTATGGGGGGCTGGCACTATGAGGGAGCTGGCACTATGGGGGCTGGCACTATAGGGGGAGCTGGCACTATAGGGGGAAGATGGCTGGCACTATGGGGGCTGGCACTATGGGGGGAGCTGGCACTATGGGGGGGCTGGCACTATGTGGGAGGCTGGCACTATGGGGTGAGCTGGCACTATGGGGTGAGCTGGCAGTATAGGGGGGCTGTCACTATGGGGGGTGCTGGCACTATGGGGGCATTTCTTACTGGCACATTATGGGGGGCACCATGGGGGAGAGGAGCACTATGGGGGTATCTGGGGTTTCGGGGGGCTTTTTTTTAATTATTGGCACAATATGGGGCACTATAGGGGTGAGAGGCACCATGGGGCATCTGGTGTCACTATAGGGGCATTATTTGGGGGCACTATGGGGAAGTGGGGGCTCTAAAGGGGCCTTTTTTATTGGCACATTATGGGGGGCACTATGGCATTTGGTGGCACTAAGGGGGCATTTTTTACTGGCACATTATGGAAGGCACTTGTCACAACCAGACAGCTGAGAAGCTCTGACAGAGGCCTTTCAGAACCTCCCCCTTGAGTTTCTTTGTTGTGGTATTCAGTTACTTATCTCGTTAGTCTCTCTCAGCTGTCATGGGTTGGACTAATTGCTTCCCTTTAAATTCCTCCCCAGAATGCTTTTCTGGGCGGCTTATATTTCTTCCTGGAGTATGTGTGCTTGCCCATCTGGTTCTCCTCTCCTCCACAAAGTTAAGTGTTACACTGTTATCTGTTATTTTCTGTATGCTGGATCCCAGGTGACCCTGACTCCCTCCGTGTCTGGTGTAGGGAGCCGGTGGTCGTGTCCCCTCACTATTGTAGGGTGCTCAGGGCTTTATAGTCAAGGTTCGTGGATATGCATACCTCCACCATTCGGATCTATGCATAGGCTGAGCAGCCAGGTAAAGTGCCAGGTCTTCTACAGGGGTCTCCCTTTCGTTCCTTAGCTTTTGGATCCAGCGAGACATTTATGCATGTTGCTTTGCCTTGTTACCTGTACACATTCCGTGACATTATAAGCCGCCAAAACCGTCTTAAGCATGGATCCGGTTTCACTTTTGGCTGAACGCTTCCAGGGTCTTTCATTGGAGGTAGCTGACCTCCGTAAGACTTTTTCTCAGCTTCAAGTGACCGGTTCAGCTTGCGTTCATGGAGCTTGTTCTGAGCCTAAGATCTCGCTCCCGGATACGTTCTCCGGGGGTAGTGAGAATTTTGTGCGTTTTAGAGAGGCTTGCAAACTCCATTTTCGCCTTCTTCCCCATTCTTCTGGTGATGAGGAACGGAGGGTGGGGATCATTATATCGCTGCTCAGGGGTAACGCTCAGTCCTGGGCCTTTTCGCTGCCGGAGGGGGCACGGCCCCTCCGTTCAGTGGATGAATTCTTTTTAGCCCTGGGTCAGATATATGATGATCCGGATCGTATTGCTCTGGCGGAGTCTAGACTACGTCTCCTATGCCAGGGTAAACAATCCGCAGAAATATACTGCTCAGAATTTCGGAGTTGGGCAGCTGATACTGGTTGGAATGATGCTGCACTCCGAAGTCAATTTTGCCATGGTCTTTCAGAGGGATTGAAAGATGCATTTGCCTTTCATGAAAGGCCTATTTCTTTGGACTCTGCTATGTCTCAGGCCGTTCGTATTGACAGGCGTCTTAGAGAGAGAGGAGAGATCTCTCCTTCCTGTCATACTCAGTCCCAGGACTGTGCAGCGGTCCCATTCTGTGCGCAGGGGTCTCAGTCGCTGTCAGCCCCTTCTGAGCAGGAGCCCATGCAGCTGGGGTTGATTGCTTCTGACAATAGAAGATTCAGCCCGCATGGGAGGGTTTGTTTTTGTTGTGGAGGTATTAATCATTTGGCAAATATTTGTCCCTCTAGGAGATTCAGGCAGTTCTCTGGGTATAATAAAGAAACAAAAAAGAAAAAATCTTTGAAAAATGTTCCGTCTGTTACTATTGGCAGGATTGAGGCGGAGATTGAAGATTTTCCGTTTGCTTGTAGTTCCCGTTTTGTCCTGCCGGCTAGGGTGGCGCTAGAGAGCAAGAACATTTTTTGTGAGATTTTTGTGGATAGTGGAGCAGCGGTCAATCTCATTGATAATCACTTTGCGATAACTCATGGTTTCCAGGTGTGCACTTTGAGAAAGGATATTCCTGTATTTGCTATCGATTCCGCTCCACTTTCTCAGAAATCATTAAAGGGCATAGTTCACAATATCCGTTTAATTGTGAGTGATGCTCATGTTGAGGATGTGTCATGTTTCGTCCTTAGCGGTTTGCCTACCCCTCTAGTGTTGGGGCTACCCTGGCTCACTAAGCATAACCCCACCATTGATTGGCAAGCGAAGCAAATAAATGGTTGGAGTGACTTTTGCAGAGAGAATTGCCTCATGACATCTGTTTCTGAGGTTGCTACTAAGACTGTACCATCTTTTCTCTCTGAATTTTCGAATGTCTTCTCTGAGAGTGGAGTTCAGGATTTGCCCCCGCACAGGGAGTACGATTGCCCTATTAATCTCATCCCAGACGCCAAGCTGCCTAAATCTCGTTTATACAATCTCTCCCAACCTGAGAGGATCGCTATGCGTGCTTATATCTCTGAGAGTCTGAGAAAGGGACACATACGACCCTCGAAGTCACCTGTTGCCGCTGGTTTTTTCTTTGTTAAGAAAAAAGATGGTTCTTTAAGACCTTGTCTGGATTTCAGGGAGCTGAACAATATCACAATTCGTGACCCTTATCCGCTTCCTCTGATCCCGGACCTATTTAACCAGGTTGTTGGGGCTAAAGTCTTTTCCAAATTAGATTTAAGAGGGGCATACAACCTGGTCAGGGTCAGAGAAGGGGACGAATGGAAGACGGCCTTCAATACCCCTGAGGGCCATTTTGAAAACTTGGTTATGCCTTTTGGTTTGATGAATGCCCCAGCCGTTTTCCAGCATTTCGTGAACAGCATTTTTTATCATTTGATGGGAAAATTTGTATTGGTGTATTTGGATGACATTTTGATTTTTTCTCCCGATTTCAAAACTCATAAGGAACATTTACGTCAGGTCTTGCTCATCCTGCGGGAGAATAAATTATATGCGAAACTGGAAAAATGTGTGTTTGCGGTTCCAGAAATTCAATTTCTGGGGTTTCTTCTCTCCGCTTCTGGTTTTCGCATGGACCCCGAGAAGGTCCGCGCTGTGCTTGAGTGGGAGCTTCCTGAGAATCAAAAGGCGCTGATGCGTTTTTTTGGGCTTTGCCAATTATTACAGGAAGTTCATCTTGAATTATTCTTCTATTGTTAAACCACTCACTGATATGACCAGAAAGGGGGTAGATTTTTCTTCTTGGTCAGTAGAGGCGCGTAAGGCTTTTTCTGATATCAAGGAGAGTTTTGCTTCCGCTCCCATCTTGGTGCAACCTGATGTTTCGTTACCCTTCATAGTTGAGGTTGATGCTTCTGAGGTGGGTGTGGGGGCGGTCTTGTCTCAGGGTTCCTCTCCTGCCAATTGGCGACCGTGTGCCTTTTTCTCAAGAAAACTCTCCTCCGCAGAGAGAAATTACGATGTGGGAGATAGGGAATTGTTGGCCATCAAGTTGGCTTTTGAGGAATGGCGCCATTGGCTAGAGGGAGCCAGACACCCTATTACCGTATTTACTGACCATAAAAATCTGGCCTACTTGGAGTCAGCCAAGCGTCTGAACCCGAGACAGGCCAGATGGTCGTTGTTCTTTTCTAGGTTTAATTTTGTTGTCACGTTCCGCCCTGGAGTTAAGAATGTGAAGGCAGATGCCCTGTCACGTTGTTTTCCGGGAGGCGGGAATTTTGAAGACCCGGGTCCCATTTTGGCTGAAGGTGTGGTGGTCTCGGATCTTTTTCCTGAATTGGAGGCAGAGGTGCAGGCAGCCCAGTCAGAGGCTCCTGATCTTTGTCCTCCTGGGAGGTTGTTTGTGCCTCTCGCTTTAAGACACAAGATTTTTAAAGAACACCACGATACGGTCCTTGCTGGGCACCCGGGGGTAAGAGCCACACTGGATCTCATCGCTCGGAGATTCTGGTGGCCTGCGCTTCGTAAGTCGGTTGAGGGTTTTGTGGCAGCCTGCGAGACTTGCGCTCGTGCCAAAGTCCCTCATTCACGGCCATCAGGTCCTCTCCTTCCCTTACCCATTCCTTCCCGTCCTTGGACACATCTGTCCATGGACTTTATCACGGACCTGCCTCGTTCCTCGGGGAAGACTGTGATTCTGGTGGTGGTGGACCGTTTTAGCAAAATGGTGCATTTCATCCCTTTTCCTGGTTTGCCCAATGCTAAGACGCTGGCGCAGGCATTTATTGATCACATTGTCAAATTGCACGGTATTCCTTCAGACATAGTCTCTGATAGGGGCACGCAGTTTGTTTCCAGATTCTGGAAGGCTTTCTGTTCTCGCTTGGGGGTTCGGTTGTCATTCTCTTCTGCTTTCCACCCGCAGTCGAATGGTCAGACGGAGCGCGTCAATCAGAATCTGGAGACATATCTGCGCTGTTTTGTGGCGGAGAATCAAGAGGATTGGTGTTCTTTTTTGTCCCTTGCTGAGTTTGCTTTAAATAACCGTCGTCAGGAGTCCTCTGATAAGTCACAATTTTTTGGTGCATATGGGTTTCATCCGCAGTTTGGGACTTTCTCGGGAGAGGGGTCTTCTGGTTTACCTGATGAGGACAGATTCTCCTCGTCTTTGTCATCTATTTGGCAAAAGATTCAAGATAATCTAAAGAGCATGAGTGAGAGATATAAGCGTGTGGCAGATAAGAGACGTGTGCTTGGTCCGGACCTGAATGTTGGTGATCTGGTGTGGTTGTCTACCAAGAATATCAAATTGAAGGTTCCCTCCTGGAAGTTGGGTCCTAGGTTTATTGGGCCTTACAAAATCCTGTCTGTCATCAATCCTGTTGCTTACCGTCTTGATCTTCCTCAGGCTTGGAAGATCCATAATGTTTTTCATAAGTCCTTATTGAAACCTTATGTGCAACCCATTGTACCCTCGCCTTTGCCTCCTCCTCCGATTATGGTTGATGGGAATCTTGAATTTCAGGTCTCTAGAATTGTGGATTCTCGTCTTGTCCGCGGTTCTCTTCAGTACCTTGTTCATTGGGAGGGGTATGGTCCTGAGGAGAGGATGTGGGTCCCAGTGACGGACATTAAGGCCTCTCGTCTCATCAGGGCTTTCCATAGGTATCATCCTGAGAAGGTGGGTTCTGAGTGTCCGGAGTCCACTCGTAGAGGGAGGGGTACTGTCACAACCAGACAGCTGAGAAGCTCTGACAGAGGCCTTTCAGAACCTCCCCCTTGAGTTTCTTTGTTGTGGTATTCAGTTACTTATCTCGTTAGTCTCTCTCAGCTGTCATGGGTTGGACTAATTGCTTCCCTTTAAATTCCTCCCCAGAATGCTTTTCTGGGCGGCTTATATTTCTTCCTGGAGTATGTGTGCTTGCCCATCTGGTTCTCCTCTCCTCCACAAAGTTAAGTGTTACACTGTTATCTGTTATTTTCTGTATGCTGGATCCCAGGTGACCCTGACTCCCTCCGTGTCTGGTGTAGGGAGCCGGTGGTCGTGTCCCCTCACTATTGTAGGGTGCTCAGGGCTTTATAGTCAAGGTTCGTGGATATGCATACCTCCACCATTCGGATCTATGCATAGGCTGAGCAGCCAGGTAAAGTGCCAGGTCTTCTACAGGGGTCTCCCTTTCGTTCCTTAGCTTTTGGATCCAGCGAGACATTTATGCATGTTGTTTTGCCTTGTTACCTGTACACATTCCGTGACAGCACTATAGGGGAGAGCGGCACTATGGGGCATTATTTGGGGCACTATGGGGGAGTGGAGCACTATTGGGGCATATAGTGGCACTAAGAAGGGACATTTTTTACTGGCACATTATGGGGGAGAGGAGCAGTATGAGGGCATTTACTGGGGCACTATATAGGGGTGTTTTATACTGGCATACATTATGGGGACATTAGCTCAACTGTGGGCACTAATCGGGGGTATTTCATGTACTGTCATATTATAGGGAATAGTATTACTACTAGGGGGTATTATGGGGAGCTTTACTACTACTGGGGGGCTATGAGGAGCATGATTACTAGTATGGGCACTATAGGGGCATTATTACTACTAAGTGCGCTCTGGCAGATAATTATTTCTATTGGTGGGATTTTGGGGAGCCCTGTTACTTTGGGGGGCATCCTGGCATAGTATCAGCTTAGCACAATTATTTTTGGGGGACATTATCTTTATACTATTAGTGTCTGGGCGCAGTGTTTTTTTAGAGCACTGTGTGCCAATAATTGTTTCTGCAGTATAGTATTGGGGGCACAGCGGGAACAGTATTGGGGCACTATCTGTGTGGTAGTAGTATTTCCAGAGGGACTGTTTCTGCAGTATAGTATTGGGGGCACAGCGGGCACAGTATTGGGGCACTATCTGTGTGGCAGTAGTATTTCCAGAGGGACTGTTTCTGCAGTATAGTATTGGGGGCACAGCGGGCACAGTATAAGGGGCACTATCTGTGCGGTAGTAGTATTTCCAGAGGGACTGTTTCTGCAGTATAGTATTGGGGGCACAGCGGGCACAGTATTGGGGCACTATCTGTGTGGTAGTAGTATTTCCAGGGGGACTGTTTCTGCAGTATAGTATTGGAGGCACAGCGGGCACAGTATTGGGGGCACTATCTGTGTGGTAGTAGTATTTCCAGGGGGACTGTTTCTGCAGTATAGTATTGGGGGCACAGCGGGCACAGTATTGGGGGCACTATCTGTGTGGCAGTAGTATTTCCAGAGTGACTGTTTCTGCAGTATAGTATTGGGGGCACAGCGGGCACAGTATTGGGGCACTATTTGTGTGGTAGTAGTATTTCCAGGGAGACTGTTTCTGCAGTATAGTATTGGGGGCACAGCAGGGACAGTATTGGGGGCACTATCTTTGTGGTAGTAGTATTTCCAGGATGACTGTTTCTGCAGTATAGTATTGGGGGCACAGCGGGCACAGAATTGGGGCACTATCTGTGTGGCAGTAGTATTTCCAGAGGGACTGTTTCTGCAGTATAGTATTGGGGGCACAGCGGGCACAGTATTGGGGGCACTATCTGTGTGGTAGTAGTATTTCCAGGGGGACTGTCTCTGCAGTATACTATTGGGGGCACAGCGGGCACAGTATTGGGGCACTATCTGTGTGGTAGTAGTATTTCCAGGGGGACTGTCTCTGCAGTATACTATTGGGGGCACAGCGGGCACAGTATTGGGGGCACTATCTGTGTGGTAGCAGTATTTCCAGGGTACAGTATTGGGGGTGGCAGGAAAGGGTGCTCAGAAGATGTGAAGATGATGGAAATGTGGGAAACTAATGTCTGTTTGTCAATCTCTGCAGAGACGGGAGATGCTGAAGAATCATCATGGTGGTCTGGTCTGAATGGAGAAGATGAGGAAAGAGAACGTCTACAACAAAGGTGATATCACTGGATGTAAGAGGTAGGGGGCGCTGTGTAGGAGAGGAGATGCCCCGGCTCCTTCCCCTGCCATTTGCAAAAGGAGGATTCAGAGCTGGGTGAGGACGGCCAAGGGGGCAGCAGGCCACTGGCGGGTGGCAGATGGTGGGGGGACCACAGGCCTTGAGCAGGATCGGGGGAGGGTGGAGAGCGGAGGCGCTTCCTGGCTGTAGCTTGTTATATAAGCAGGCAGTGCAGCCAGGACAGGCCTCCCCTCTCCGTATGATGTGTAGAGACCGGCCGCAACTATAGAATGTCAGCTGTACAGTGTTTGTTGGGAGTGGCCTATTATATGTAGGAGGGCTTTTAATAATGGGCGGGGCTAAAAATGGGCCACTTGACTGGATTTGCCCCCTAGGGCTAAGGCTGCCAGCCCTCCCCTTTCCCTGGTATTGCCCACATAGCACAGGTAGGTGAGTGTTAGGTCCCGAGCTACTTGAGAAACCTTGGCACGGTGCTCGGGCTCAGACATGTCCTACACCGTACACCGTAGGACATGTTGGCTAATCTCTCAATTTTATCATCAGTTTGAGGGTTTAGTAAGACCGCAGAGTGCGCCTGTCTTTGCTATTATTAGATTGTTATATTGGTTATCACATCCACATAATTACTATCTTGTGTAGGATATTGTGTCTATTGTGGTACTTGTGGGCATCCTCCACTGTATGCATTTTTGCTGGGGATCGCCATTAGCAACGGGCAACAAGTGCAGGATCTGCCCCCCTGTATATAGATGCACAACTGCATTTGGGGTTGAGCACTTCCCGCCTGTTTAACACCACGCCACTTCTTTTTCAGTTTGTTTGTAAATAGAGATGGACTGATGGATCAAAGATGAGAGTGGACGTGACAGAGGTGGTCTAGAAATATGGAGGGAGGGACTGATGGATCAAAGATGAGAGAGGACGTGACAGAGGTGGTCTAGAAATATGGAGGGAGGGACTGATGGATCAAAGATGAGAGTGGACGTGACAGAGGTGGTCTAGAAATATGGAGGGAGGGACTGATGGATCAAAGATGAGAGTGGACGTGACAGAGGTGGTCTAGAAATATGGAGGGAGGGACTGATGGATCAAAGATGAGAGTGGACGTGACAGAGGTGGTCTAGAAATATGGAGGAAGGGACTGATGGATCAAAGATGAGAGTGGACGTGACAGAGGTGGTCTAGAAATATGGAGGAAGGGACTGATGGATCAAAGATGAGAGTGGACGTGACAGAGGTGGTCTAGAAATATGGAGGGAGGGACTGATGGATCAAAGATGAGAGAGGACGTGACAGAGGTGGTCTAGAAATATGGAGGGAGGGACTGATGGATCAAAGATGAGAGAGGACGTGACAGAGGTGGTCTAGAAATATGGAGGGAGGGACTGATGGATCAAAGATGAGAGAGGACGTGACAGAGGTGGTCTAGAAATATGGAGGGAGGGACTGATGGATCAGAGATGAGAGAGGACGTGACAGAGGTGGTCTAGAAATATGGAGGGAGGGACTGATGGATCAAAGATGAGAGAGGACGTGACAGAGGTGGTCTAGAAATATGGAGGGAGGGACTGATGGATCAAAGATGAGAGTGGACATGACAGAGGTGGTCTAGAAATATGGAGGAAGGGACTGATGGATCAAAGATGAGAGTGGACGTGACAGAGGTGGTCTAGAAATATGGAGGAAGGGACTGATGGATCAAAGATGAGAGTGGACGTGACAGAGGTGGTCTAGAAATATGGAGGAAGGGACTGATGGATCAAAGATGAGAGTGGACGTGACAGAGGTGGTCTAGAAATATGGAGGGAGGGACTGATGGATCAAAGATGAGAGTGGACGTGACAGAGGTGGTCTAGAAATATGGAGGAAGGGACTGATGGATCAAAGATGAGAGTGGACGTGACAGAGGTGGTCTAGAAATATGGAGGGAGGGACTGATGGATCAAAGATGAGAGTGGACGTGACAGAGGTGGTCTAGAAATATGGAGGAAGGGACTGATGGATCAAAGATGAGAGTGGACGTGACAGAGGTGGTCTAGAAATATGGAGGAAGGGACTGATGGATCAAAGATGAGAGTGGACGTGACAGAGGTGGTCTAGAAATATGGAGGAAGGGACTGATGGATCAAAGATGAGAGTGGACGTGACAGAGGTGGTCTAGAAATATGGAGGGAGGGACTGATGGATCAAAGATGAGAGTGGACGTGACAGAGGTGGTCTAGAAATATGGAGGAAGGGACTGATGGATCAAAGATGAGAGTGGACGTGACAGAGGTGGTCTAGAAATATGGAGGGAGAGACTAATGGATCAGAGATGAGAGAGGACGTGACAGAGGTGGTCTAGAAATATGGAGGGAGGGACTGATGGATCAAAGATGAGGGTGGACGTGACAGAGGTGGTCTAGAAATATGGAGGGAGGGACTGATGGATCAGAGGTGGGGTTTGAGTTACTGAGGTGGTCTAGAAATATGGAGGGAGGGACTGATGGATCAAAGATGAGAGTGGACGTGACAGAGGTGGTCTAGAAATATGGAGGGAGGGACTGATGGATCAGAGATGAGAGAGGACGTGACAGAGGTGGTCTAGAAATATGGAGGGAGGGACTGATGGATCAAAGATGAGGGTGGACGTGACAGAGGTGGTCTAGAAATATGGAGGAAGGGACTGATGGATCAAAGATGAGAGTGGACGTGACAGAGGTGGTCTAGAAATAGGGAGGAAGGGACTGATGGATCAAAGATGAGAGTGGACGTGACAGAGGTGGTCTAGAAATAGGGAGGAAGGGACTGATGGATCAAAGATGAGAGTGGACGTGACAGAGGTGGTCTAGAAATATGGAGGGAGGGACTGATGGATCAAAGATGAGAGTGGACGTGACAGAGGTGGTCTAGAAATATGGAGGAAGGGACTGATGGATCAAAGATGAGAGTGGACGTGACAGAGGTGGTCTAGAAATATGGAGGGAGGGACTGATGGATCAGAGATGAGAGAGGACGTGACAGAGGTGGTCTAGAAATATGGAGGGAGGGACTGATGGATCAAAGATGAGGGTGGACGTGACAGAGGTGGTCTAGAAATATGGAGGGAGGGACTGATGGATCAGAGGTGGGGTTTGAGTTACTGAGGTGGTCTAGAAATATGGAGGGAGGGACTGATGGATCAAAGATGAGAGTGGACGTGACAGAGGTGGTCTAGAAATATGGAGGGAGGGACTGATGGATCAGAGATGAGAGAGGACGTGACAGAGGTGGTCTAGAAATATGGAGGGAGGGACTGATGGATCAAAGATGAGGGTGGACGTGACAGAGGTGGTCTAGAAATATGGAGGGAGGGACTGATGGATCAGAGGTGGGGTTTGAGTTACTGAGGTGGGTTATATGGAACTGAGCTAGGGCTTATCAAGTTAAGGATAGTATAGAGATCACAGAGGGTTAAGTGGATAGAGATGAAAGGGTTAATTTAGAGGGAGCTTAGGAGTTGGGTATGGCATGAGATGAGTGGCTATCATGTTAGGTAAAGCGGGTGAGTTTATTAGCTTAGCAGAGCTGTGTTTGTCATTTGACATAGCCTGTACTCCGAGTTCACAAGAAAGTGCAGAGAGTTAGCTCAGCTACATCTGTGCCTCCCATATTAAACTCTGTCACGGCCATAAAACGGCTCAATTAGTCGTCCCCTAATGGCATTACAGAATCTGATCCTGGACCCCTGATGAGAGCTGCGACCCATTAACACTTAGACATCAGATTAGATAATGAGAAGAGTCCAGACAGCCCATGAGCTGCTGGACACGAGGTGTGGTCTGACTTATACAATAACATTACTAAGTCTCAGGATGGGGAGTTGCTGAGCCAGGTTTGGAATCGTTGCCAAAACTCACCCGGCTTGTCAGTTTCTTGGAGTTCACAAGTCTTAGTTAAATCCACCCACGGGAACATGGCACTCACTAAATACATCAATGAAAGCTGCGAGGCCTGTCGTTATTACGCTGCAAAGTCTCGTAAAGCAGCAATCTGTAAACACCGTTAGAAAAAAGTATTTCCATCAAAGTGTGACGAGAGCAAGCAACGCAGGAGATGGTAATGGGCCTGGAGCGCGTTGTCCGGTGTCTCTGTGCAGCGGAGTGGTCCCAGCTCTGTGGGGGTCCAGGCGGAGTGAGCTGGCGGTGGGAGGCCACACAGGCGCTCCGTGGTGATGATGTTATATTATTAGTAGTAGTAGTGGCTTACCTCATAGCAGGCCAAAAATGTCCATCACGCAAACATCTCACATTCATTACGCCGGGTAAGCCTTTTCATACTTGGCTGATGTCCTCCAAATGCAAATGACTGCACTTGAGTAAGGTCAGGAAGACGTTGACCATGAACTCTGCTCGAGCTTCAGAAGACAATAAGAGAACACAGACTTTATTACTAACCTGCAGCCGCAGAACAAGCTGAGAACGAGCGCTCCGTGCAGTATTAGAATGTATTGTCTCCAAAGAGCCGAAGATATTACTTCGCAAAGTCTCGCGAGTCTTCGGGTAATAACGTCTTAAATTTCCTGAACTCGGGTTCGGTTCCAAGATACCACGACATTCTAATACTGTACGGAGCACTACGAAGATTTATGTGAATTGACTTTGGATGTTTCATCCGAAGTCGATTCGCTCATCCCTAGTTGCCACCTTTACCAACAAAAAATACCAAGTTAAGCCACACCCCAAAGGGGTGTGTGGTTGTGGGGGGGTGGCTTGACAAGGGGTGTGAAGTTGCTGTTATACTGTGGCTTCCAATAATATTAATACCCCCAGTAATATTAATGCCTCCATTAGTGCCCCCAGTAATATTAATGCCCCCATTAGTGCCCCCCAGTAATAGTAATAGCCTTATTAGAGCACCCCAGAATTAATGCCCCTATTAGTGCCTGCCAGTAAGAGTAATGGCCCCATTAGTGCCCCCCAGGAAGAATAATGCCCCCATTAGTGCTCTCCTGTAAGAATAATGCCCCTATTAGTGCCCCCAGGAAGAATAACGCTCCCTTAGTGCCCCCCAGGAAGAATAATGCACCCAAAAGTGCTCTTCTATAAGAATAATGCCCCTATTAGTGCCCACCAGGAAGAATAACGCTCCCATCAGTGCCCCCCAGGAAGAATAATGCACCAATTAGTGCCCACCAGGAAGAATAATGCTCCCATTAGTGCCCACCAGTAAGCGTAATGGCCCCATTAGTGCCCCCAGTAATAGTAATGGCCTCATTAGAGCACCCCAGAATTAATGCCCGCATTAGTGCCTGCCAGTAAGAGTAATGCCCCCATGAATTCCCCCCAGGAAGAATAAAGCCCCCATTAGTTCCCCCCAGAAAGATTAATGCCCCCATTAGTGCTCTCCTGTAAGAATAATGCCCCCATTAGTGCCCCACAGGAAGATAAATGCCCCCATTAGTGCTCTCCTGTAAGAATAATGCTCCGATTAGTGCCCCCAGGAAGAATAATACTCCCATTAATGCCCCCCAGGAAGAATAAAGCCCCCAAAAGTGCTCTCCTGTAAGAAAATTGCCCCCATTAGTGCTCCCAGGAAGAATAATGCTCCCATTAGTGCCCACCAGTAAGAGTAATGACCCCATTTAGTGCCCCCAGAAAGACTAATGCTTCCATTAGTGCCCCCCAGGAAGAATAATGCCCCCGTTAGTGCCCCCAGGAAGAAATATGCCCCCGTTAGTGCCCCCCAGGAAGAATAATGCCCCCGTTAGTGCTCTCCTGTAAGAATAATGCCCCCATTAGTGCCCCAAGAAAGAATAATGCCCCATTAGTGCTCTCCTGTAAGAATAATGCCCCCGTTAGTGCCCCCCAGGAAGAATAATGCCCCTGTTAGTGCCCCCCAGGAAGAATAATGCCCCTGTTAGTGCCCCCCAGGAAGAATAATGCCCCCGTTAGTGCCCCCCAGGAAGAATAATGCCCCCGTTAGTGCCCCCCAGGAAGAATAATGCCCCCGTTAGTGCCCCCCAGGAAGAATAATGCTCCCATTAGTGCCCCCCAGGAAGAATAATGCCCCCATTAGTGCCCCCAGGAAGAATAATGCCCCATTAGTGCCCCCAGGAAGAATAATGCTCCCATTAGTGCCCCCCAGGAAGAATAATGCTCCCTTTAGTGCCCCCCAGGAAGAATAATGCCCCCGTTAGTGCCCCCCAGGAAGAATAATGCTCCCATTAGCGCCCGCAATAAGAATAATGCACCAATTAGTGCCTACAGTAAGAATAATGCCCCCATTAGTGAACCCCAGAAATAATGCCCCCATTAGTGCCCTCCAGGAAGAATAATGTCCCCATTAGTGCCCCCTAAGAAGAATAATGCCCCCATTAGTTCCCCTTCTCTGCTTTTTCCCCCCAAAAAGCACTCCCCTCCTCCATTTGCTTGCGCTGCAGTGAACGCTCTCTGCTGACTGAAGCTCAGGAACTGCGCTCCAGCGTGATGACGTCTCGCAGGTCCTGTCCCCCAGTCAGCAGCGCGAGCAAGTAGAGGAGGGGAGTGCTTTTTTAAATTAACACAAGGGGGGAGGTAAAGGCTGCACTAACGAGCGCTTCACAATGGAAGCCTCATCAGTAACAGTCCTTGTAGGAAAATAATGACAATTAACATTGCCGGCAGAAACAAATTGCTGGCATCGGCAGGGCCACTAAAATACCGGCCTTGCCGGTGACTTACCGACCTGGTAGCAAACCTACCCACGGGTCATGATTCTGAGGCCCTACTTGTTCTATACAGACATGTGCATGTGCTTAATCCCACTCGGGACGCGTGGGAACTGCAAAATTACCGTAAAACAACATTGTCCTACTGCATGCCATTTTGTACTACAACACCTGTTGTATCCCTGTTCATAGGCTGGTCTGGTGTAATTTATACATCCCACGACTAGATGGGGATAGCACTTAGGTCATATATAAATACTTAGGTCAGGCCTTGTAGTAGTGTAGTGGAGAAGGAGAGAAGTAAAGTAGGAGACCAGTGAAGAGATGAGAGAACAGAGTCAGTGGTTACTCTGAGGCTACACACCACACATTAGTGGGTGAAGCTAAATGTAGAAATGAGGTAGAGCCAAGGTATGAGGCGCAGGAGAGCGTTTTCCTCCTGTGACCTTCTTAGATTCCAGAACCTACAACCAGAGGATAGCGTTTTCGTCCTTGGAAGAAGTTAACTAAGCTAAAGAGAGACATCGGTGATAACAGCCATTACTAAAGGCTTAATGGACACCTTTGCGCATGGTGGAGGACAATCTAGCTACAGGCAGCCTCACCATACTTGAAGAATACAGATGAGCTACCTGTTTAAGGTCTTGGAAGATACAGAGACAAAAGGACTAAGCTTACCAAATAAGCATTACAGGCAATCTCACCAAATTACACTGGTTCAAAAGGGACCTTGAAGCTAAGCTAAACCCAGCCAAACCCATTAACAGTGGATCAACAGGATTCCTTTTAGCTGCAAAAGACTGTATTCTATCTGATGTATGTGCTGCAACTGGAACCAACATCAGTAAAAGCTGTGAGTTGTATCCTACCACTGTCTACTTCATTCTTACCATTGGCTGTACCACCATTAATGGTACTGGCGTCACGACAAATACCATCAAGGGACTCAGCCACAACAAGCACCCTAAGCACCCCTGACACCAAGGGCACCTCAACCTCCATCTTGGCTGATGCTTCCCTACCACAGAGCGTGCCCCGGAGGATTTCGTGCTGTCCACCTCAACACTGCGCTGCCGGCCCAGGGAGGCTTTCTGCTAACCGTGAGTAACTGATGAACTGTGTGTTATTATTTGGCCCCTCATCGGTCCACCGTGCACCTCACGTGTTGCCCCTGCTGCTCTGGCTGGCTTCACATGTCTCCTATAATCACATTGTCACCTTTGCTGATCATTGTAGACACAGAAGAGGTCATCAATAATAGTTATTAATGAGGTAAAAGTGCTTGTTTTCTACAGTGGTCCGGCCATCTTAACACAACAGGGATGTAGATATACAGCTGCATGAGCCACTACCAGCTGGTATCTACAGTACTTCTAAGTGCAAGGGGTGTGGTGGATATTGATGGATCAGGTTCAGAAGAATGATGGGGGGATGTGATAGGCTAACCTAAAAAGATGTGTTTTTAGGGAGCGTCTAAAACTGTGGATGTTGTGAATTAACCTAATTGCTTGGGGCAAGTCATTCTAGAGAACTGGTGCAGCACGGGAGAAATCTTAGAGACGAGAGTGAGATGTTCCAATTATGGTGGATGTTAGTCAGAAGTGATTGGCTGAATTGAGAGCCTGAGTAGGGTGGTAGATAGAGACAAGGAGGAAATGTAGGGGGTGCAGCACTGTGGAGAGCATGGGTATGATGGTAGACAGAGATGAGGAGGAGATGTAGGAAGTGAGGCACTGTCGAGGGCTTTGAGGAGGAGAATGAGCAGTTTCAATTAAATCCTAGACTTTATGGGCAACCAGTGCAATGACTGGCACAGGGCGGAGGCATCGGAGTAGTGACTGGCACAGGGCAGAGGCATCGGAATAGTGACTGGAGCAGTGACTGGTACACGGTGGAGGCATTGGAATAGTGGTTAGACAGATAAATCAGCCTGGCTGCTGCATTAATGATACATTTGAGATGGAACATCTGGTGAAGGTGAAACCAAGAGTAAAGGTCATTTTTTTTTTACTAGAGGTCACTCTTTTATCAGTTGGACTTGAGGTAACCTCCTTTATCAATTGGAGTAGAGGTAACTTGTTTATCATTAGAGTAGAATAGAGGTGTGACGGTCACGTACACTACACACAGGGGGGAGGATAGTGACCACTGCGCTCCACCCTCACCCCTGGCCCTGCCTACCTGCCTCGCAAGTCCTAATGACAGGCGACAACTAGACGGCAGTCCCTAACATAGGATACGTGCTGGGAAGACAGACAAGACAAATAACGGAACGTGAATGGACCGGGTCAATACCTAGAGAGCTACGCAGTACTAAGGAATGAGCAGAGAATAGTCAGGAAAAGCCGAGGTCAAATACCAGGAGAGAAACAAAGTACAACTGGAGTCCGCAAAGAATCGTCAGGTGGAAGGCGAGGTCAGGATACCAGGAGAGATGCGCAGTACAGGAGCAACAGGCAAAGGATCGTCAGGGAACAGGATGAGGTGAGTATTCAGTAGTCCAACAATTAGCCAGGAACCTAGAATTAACAGGCAACCTGTGGCCAGCAGGCTGCCTGTATTTATAGTGGGGTATGAGGGTCATGTGACGTGGCCAGCTCGGCGCTCAAGGCAGACCTAGGAGCAGGGAGCCTCCCATCTAGCAAAGCCGGCCTGGGATCGAAGCTAAACACAGATCCTCGCTCCCGAAGCTAAGCAGTAGGTCTGCGGCTGATGGGAGACCGAGTGCGCCTTTGGCACCCCGTGACAAGAGTTCACTCATTTATCAGTTGGATTAGGGCAAAGGTCACTCCGTTATTAGTTGGACTAAAGGTCACTCCTTTATTAGTTGGAGTAAAATATAGGTCGATCCTTTATCAGTTGGAGTAGAGGTCACTCGTTTATCATTGGAGTAGAGTGGAGGTCACTCAATTATCAGTTGGAGTAGAGCAGAAGTCACTTGTTTACCAGCTGGAGTAGAGTAGAGGTCACTCGTTTACCAGCTGGAGTAGAGTAGAGGTCACCTGTTTATCAGTTGGAGTAGAGTAGAGGTCACTTGTTTATCAGTTGAAGTAGAGTAGAGGTCAGTCATTTAGGAGTTGGAGTAGAGTAGAGGTCACTTGTTTATCAGTTGAAGTAGAGTAGAGGTCACTTTTTATCAGTTGGAGTAGAGTAGAGGTCACTTATTTATCAGTTTAAGTAGAGTAGAGGTCAGTCATTTAGGAGTTGGAGTAGAGTAGAGGTCACTTGTTTATCAGTTGGAGTAGAGTAGAGCAGTGTTTCCCAACCAGTGTGCCTCCAGCTGTTGCAAAACTACAACTCCCAGCATGCCTGGACAGCCTTTGGCTGTGCGGGCATGCTGGGAGTTGTAGTTTTGCAACAGCTGGAGGCACACTGGTTGGGAAACACTGGAGTAGAGGTCACTTTTTATCAGTTGGAGCAGAGTAGAGGTCACTCGTTTATCAGTTGAAGTAGAGTAGAGGTCATTTTTTATTAGTTGGAGTAGAGTAGAGGTCACTTATTTATCAGTTTAAGTAGAGTAGAGGTCAGTCATTTAGGAGTTGGAGTAGAGTAGAGGTCACTTGTTTATCAGTTGGAGTAGAGTAGAGGTCACTTTTTTATCAGTTGGAGTAGAGTAGAGGTCACTTGTTTATCAGTTGGAGTAGAGTAGAGGTCACTCATTTATCAGTTGAAGTAGAGGTCACTTGTTTATCAGTTGGAGTAGAGTAGAGGTCACTTGTTATCAGTTGGAGTAGAGTAGAGGTCACTTGTTTATCAGTTGGAGTAGAGTAGAGGTCACTTGTTTATCAGTTGGAGTAGAGTAGAGGTCGCTTGTTTATCAGTTGGAGTAGAGTAGAGGTCGCTTTTTTATCAGTTGGAGTAGAGTAGAGGTCACTTTTTTATCAGTTGGAGTAGAGTAGAGGTCACTTTTTTATCAGTTGGAGTAGAGTAGAGGTCACTTTTTTATCAGTTGGAGTAGAGTAGAGGTCACTTTTTTATCAGTTGCAGTAGAGTAGAGGTCACTTGTATATTAATTAGAGTAGAAGTCCATCGTTTATCGGTTGGAATAGAGGTTACTCCTTTATCAGGTGGAGTAGTTTAGACAGGGTGCAGAATCTCATTAAAGAGACCAGTTCTGTATGGAGACTTACTGTAAGTACAGTTCTCCATGGTATAGAGCCTTATTGGTGCAGGTGAGCAAAGTTATGGAAAATTCACTTCGGCTGCTTTTACCAATTTTCGCTAAGAAATTTTCTTTGTGACAAATTACTTTGTCACAAAGCGCATTTCTTTCTATGTAGTGGGCGCAATGAAGGGGAACCGCAATGGCAACCCCCAACCCCCCATCACTGAACCCCTCAGATGCCGCGTTTACTGTAGCATCTGAGATTAACATTGAGGGCTGTCAGTCATTAATCCGGTATAACAAAAAATAAAAAAAATACCTTATCAATTTGATCGCGTAGAGGCCGCTGAGGCCATGTCTTTTGAAGACGCCACGTAAAATCCTGCATAGTGACTTCATGATGTCATCATGCTGGCCAGCATGATGACGTCATACGCCATTGCGCACAAGATTTTGTGCGGTAACTTGAATTAAGATGGCCGTAGCAGCTTCTTTGTGTGCAAATAGATGAGGTGAGTACATATTTTTTTGTTTTTACTGCTGTTTCAGGGAAAATTGATTTGTTACCATGAAGCGCGAGGTAATTCTGTTTCAAAGCTAATCAAATTTTTCCTGAAATTCGTATCGAAGTCCATTTCAGATACTTTGATTCGCTCAACACTACTTATTGCCAATGCTCCATAGGAAACGAATATGCAAAGAGGTACCTCCAAAGAAAGAGAACCAACTCACAACTGCCACCTGTTGAAAGTTGCTCCCTCCATATAGGACTGGTCTCCTTAAGGAGATTAAGCACCCTGCTTAAGCTGCTTCCAAGACATTGCACAGAGACAGTGAAAATCCTACTCTGCACTGATGAGGGACAAGCACCCCAAGACAGCCATCTATTAATGGATATCTGGCCTGGCTATAATCCCTTGTCAAATTCCAAGGCTCATTGGATCTTCTTATTACATCAGCCATACATGTAAGAGCCTTGACCTACAGACATCTCTGAAGGGCACATTGTATGAATTATTGTGCAAACTTATTCTAAAAATAATTCTTTGATACGACCATATTCAAAATTATGCTGTCAAAAATGCTTTTGTTATGATATTATGTATACATCTATCTGTATCCTTGCAGTCTCTAAAGTAATCTGGTCTGGGCTTCCATTGATGGGATGCAGATCTGTCATTAATGGTTGTTTTTGCTGGGATCTACTCTAGGCTTGATGAGATCTGTTATCAACAATGACTCGAGAAAACCAAACATGGCAGATCAACTTTTTGCCAGATATTGTCCATCAGTCAGCATCATTCATGCTGGTTCATGTCACAAAAAGTCTTCAATATTTGGCAGAAAATTTTCTAAATCGCCCTTTTCATTTGTCTAAAATAGCTTAATGTAATTGCATTCTTGTCACAAATTCATCCAGCCAAACGACCATAAATTGTTGTACTAGGAGGGTTGCTATGCTGACCAGCTAGGTTCCGGCTGGTTGACTAGGGAATGTTACTGGAAGCCGAGCCAATGAAGGTTCTGACTCTGTGTCTAATCCTAAAACTAGAAATACTGACAGTGCCTGTCACGACCTATGTGGTCTGGCAAGCTGGTGGACGTGAGGCGCAAATCACAACCGGTTTGGACAAGTACGGGTTTATTGAGAGACAACGCGTTTCGGGGTCATGCGCACCCCGAAACGCGTTGTCTCTCAATAAACCCGTACTTGTCCAAACCGGTTGTGATTTGCGCCTCACGTCCACCAGCTTGCCAGACCATATAGGTTGTGACAGGCACTGTCAGTATTTCTAGTAATCAACGAAGTGGCGACTTGGCCCTCGCCCCTTGGTTCCTTTGGACGCGGCAGCTCCAACCTGACACCTAGCTAATCCAGCGGACCTTCATCACGGTTGCACCCAATTGGTGCAACCTAAACAGGTGAGCAGCACATACTCATCTTAAACTGAAGAACGCTGTTTCATCTTTACCTATTTACCCTATGAGCGCCTTTCTCATCCTGTGGCCACATATTTGCTTAATCCTAAAACTAGGCAGGAGATTTAAGACTGCCGATTCCTGATGGACTTGCCTGTGATTTCTTATGTATCTGGGCTCTATACTGTGCTATATCCTATTGACTATTCTGGGAAACTGACTACTGGATTTTTTCTGGATTTACCCTGTGTCTGCTTTTCCTGCTTATATTGAGTCTTCTGGTAATTGACTTTGGCCTGTTTTTGGATTCAACCCTCATTTACTGCATTGACTATGTCTGTCTGGCCTGGTTTTCACCCTGCTTGCTGATTTCTCTTTCTACCTCCATGATCATTCTGGAAGGTCTACTACTAGTGTGGTAGAACCAGTTTTCTGTTATCAGCTCCTCGGTTGTAACCTGGGTCTCTACCTGTCACGGATGGTGTAACAGAAAACAAGAAGTTACAAATAAGGATCCGACTGGCTTGATCCAAAACTAAGGAACAAAAGGGTGACCCCTATTGAAGCCTTGAAGCTCTCCCTGTCTTCTCAGCCCATGCAAAGATCTCAGTAATAAAAGGTTGCATGTCCACGTACCTAGACTGAATGACACCTGCAAACCCTATAATAGTGAGGGGACACGACCACCAGCTCCCGGCACTTAATATGGAGGGAGTCAGGGCCACCTAGAACCAAGTCAACAGGAAAACAATAAATACAGAAAATAGACTTATCTGAAAATCCATCTGTAGCAACTTCTAGCAGAGAACACAATCCAGGATGTAATATAAACCACAAGGTGAGGCAGTATGGGGAGGAGATCTATAGGGAGGCAATCACTGCTAATAGATGACAGCTGGGAGAGGAAGGAGAGATGTCAAAACGAAAGCAAAACATAAGAAGATCATGCAGGAGGTACTAAAGAACGTCTATCAGAACTTCTCAAAGATCTGGTGGTGACACTAACAGAGAAATCCACCCGGCTTGTGGAACCAAGAGGTAACCTGAGCTTCCTATCATCCGGACACTCAGAGCCCACCTTCTCAGGATGGGACCTATGGAATGCCCTGAGAAGACGAGTGGCCTTAATGTCCGCCACTGGAACCCACATCCTCTCCTCAGGACCATAACCCTCCCAATGAACGAGGTACTAAAGAGAACCGCAGAGTCCACAATCCTAGAGACCTGAAATTTAAGATTACCATCAACCACAATCGGAGGAGGAGGCAAAGAGGAAGGTACAGTGGGTTGGACATAAGGTTTTAATAGGGACTTGTGAAAAACATTATGGATCTTCCAAGTCTGAGGAAGATCAAGACGGTAGGCAACGGGATTGATGACGGACAAGATTTTGTAAGGCCCAATAAACTTAGGACCCAACTTCCAGGAGGGAACCTTCAATTTGATATTCTTAGTAGACAACCATACCAGATCACCAACATTAAGGTCCGGACTAGCCACACGCTTATATCTCTCACTCATGCTCTTTAGATTATCCTGAATCTTTTGCCAAAGATGAGGAGAATCACTCCTCATCAGGTAAACCAGAAGCCCCCTCTCCAGAGAATGTCCAAAACTGCGGATGAAACCCATATGCACCAAAAAATGGGGACTTATCAGAGGACTCCTGATGACGGTTATTTAAAGCAAACTCAGCAAGGGAGAGAAAAGAACACCAATCCTCCTGATTCTCCTCCACAAAAGAACGCAGATATGTCTCCAGATTCTGATTGACGCGCTCTGTCTGGCCATTCGACTGCGGGTGGAAAGCAGAAAAGAATGACAACCGAACCCCCAAGCGAGAACAGAAGGCCTTCCAGAATCTGGAAACAAACTGCGTGCCCCTATCAGAGACTATGTCTGAAGGGATACCATGCAGTTTGACAATGTGATCAATAAATGCCTGTGCCAGCGTTTTAGCATTGGGCAAGCCAGGAAAAGGAACAAAATGCGCCATTTCGCTAAAACGGTCCACCACCACCAGAATCACAGTCTTCCCCGAGGAGCGAGGCAGGTCCGTAATGAAATCTATGGACAGATGTGTCCAAGGACGGTAAGGAATGGGTAACGGACGGAGAGAACCCGATGGCCGTGAATGAGGGACTTTGGCACGAGCGCAGGTCTCACAGGCTGCCACAAAACCCTCAACCGACTTATGAAGAGCCGGCCACCAGAATCTCAAAGCAATGAGATCCACTGTAGCTCTACCCCCCGGGTGCCCAGCAAGGACAGTATCGTGGTGCTCCTTAAAAACCTTGTGTCGTAAAGTGAGAGGCACAAACAACCTCCCAGGAGGACAAAGATCAGGAGCCTCTGCCTGGGCTGCCTGAACCTCTGCCTCCAATTCAGGATAAAGAGCAGACACAACCACCCCTTCAGCCAAAATGGGACCCGGGTCTTCAAAGTTCCCCCCTCCTGGAAAACAACGTGACAGGGCATCCGCCTTCACATTCTTAACCCCAGGGCAGAACGTGACAACAAAATTAAACCTTGAAAATTACAAAGACCCTCTGGCCTGTCTCGGGTTCAGACGCTTGGCTGACTCCAAGTAGGCCAGATTCTTATGGTCGGTAAACACGGTAATAGGGTGTCTGGCTCCCTCTAGCCAATGGCGCCATTCCTCAAAAGCTAACTTGATGGCCAACAACTCCCTATCTCCCACATCGTAATTTCTCTCTGCGGAGGAGAGTTTCTTCGAGAAAAAGTCACACGGTCGCCATTTGGCAGGAGAAGGACCCTGAGACCAGACCGCACCCACACCCACCTCAGAAGCATCCACCTCAACTATGAAGGGCAGAGAGATATCAGGTTGTACCAAGATGGGAGCGGAAGCAAAACTCTCCTTGATACTAGAAAATAGACTTATCTGAAAACCCAGCTGTAGCAACTTCTAGCAGAGAACACAATCCAGGATGTAATATAAACCGCAAGGTGAGGCAGTATGGGGAGGAGATATATAGGGAGGCAATCACTGCTAATAGATAACAGCTGGGAGAGGGAGGAGAGAATTCAAAACGAAAGCAAAACAAAAGAAGATCATGCAGAAGGTACTGAAGAACGTCTATCAGAACTTCTCAAAGATCTGGTGGTGACACTACCAGAGAAATCCACTCGGCTTGTGGAAACAAGAGGTAACCTGAGCTTCCTATCACCCGAAGTAGTTTTGGAAAACTAGTTGCAGTGCTTCCTAACAATTTTAAGGGAAATTATCCAAGATGAAAATAATCAAGATGGTCTTTACCAAGAATTTATCTCAAACATCTAACTGGTCACCATGAACATCTATTATTATTAATAAGAATTGTAGTAAAGATTTTTAAATAACATTCAGTCAAAATTGAGCCTTCTATGTGAACCTTTTAGCTGAGCCTTTTTATCGGAGTCATGTGTTGGAGCGTTCCATCTGAGCCTTTTATCTGACCCTTTTTATCTAAGCTTTTTTATTAGAAAGTTCTATCTGAGCTTTTTATCTAAGCTTTTTTTTAATTTTTAAATGCTTTATATTTTCTCTTTGAAGCCGTTGTCCACTATGGTGTAATTTTCCATCAAACTGTCATACACATTCCTCGCATCAATAATGTTTCTTCGTGGAGGTTCCAACGCGAAAATATAATAAGTAAATCTAGAGTAAATTCCCTTCAGTCATGGCAAGTCCTTAAAAGCCTGGTAAGGAACATTGACCCATTCCAAGTGCTTGAGTGTACTTAGTTGCCTAGGGCTTTTTATTATTAGAAATTATGAACTTTCTGGAACAGAACTGTTAAAACGATACTCTCCGACCCACAGATTGTACACAGCAGATCAGAATTCATAGCATTTCAATGCCGTAACTTTTTCCAGGGGATAATGCCTTTTATTCTATTAGGGTCTGGGTTTCTTATGTCATGTTCGGTGTTGTGGTGGTTGGCCTGTCTGGCTGTAGAGAACTCATATCAGATAAAATGGTTCCATATTCTATCATTTGTTTTATTTGCCTTAAAGCCAAAAGGTGCAGTTCATTATGGACTTGGACTGACCAACAGAGCCTTATTATTCTGTGGGATGATATAAGAGTGGAAGAGTCTAACATAGGTCATAGGTAGAGATAAGTGAATGGAGCCAAGTGATCCATTCTCCTCCAATAGCAACTGACCCTTCAAGAAAATACAAGGGAGTAGACAAATTCTTAAAAGTTTCATTTCTATTGACAAACACAAGCAAATAGTCTTCCAATAATGGTTGGATGCAATGAATGAGATGGAACAAATGTCCACAAAAGACCCATCACTGGTTGCAACTAAGATTTCACCAAAGAGGTCTCGAAAACGTCATAAATGAAAGTGCAACTAGAAGGCGAGCACCAAAGAACACAAACAGTGTTCAGATTCACATTACACTCACATATGCGACCATGTTGATACAGTCCTGATCAAAAGTTTAAGACCACTTGAAAAATGGCAAAAAATAATATTTAGCACGGCTGGATCTTAAGAAGAGCTTCAACATGCAACAAGAAGAAATGGGAGTGAGACAAAACATTTTTTGAGCATTCAATTTAATGAAAACAACAAATAAACTGAAACAGGCTGTTTTTCAGCTGATCAAAAGTTTAGGACCACACCTCCCAAAAAAAGCTAAACCCCCCCAAAACAGAAATCCAACTTCCAAACATGAACTCAGTAATAAGTAGCTCCGCCGTTATTGTTTATCACTTCAAAAATTAGTTTCGGCATGCTTGATGCAAGCGTTTCCATGAGGTGAGTGGGAACATTTATCCAAGTGGTGATGACGGCCGCACGAAGGCCATCTACTGTCTGGAACTGTTGTCCATTTTTGTAAACTTCCCTTGCCATCCATCCCCAAAGGTTCTCAATTGGATTTAGTTCAGGGGAACACGCAGGATGGGCGAAAAGAGTGATGCTATTCTCCTGGAGGAAGTCCCTTGTCCTGCGGGCATTGTGTCCTGTAGCCTTGTCCTGTTGAAAAACCCAGTCGTTACCACACAGACGAGGGCCCTCAATCATGAGGAATGCTCTCTGCACCATCTGGACATAGCCAGCGGCCGTTTGACACCCCGAAGGAAAACTTCGATTTGCAACGAACCGGAATTTCCTCGCACTTCGTGGAATCAAATCAGTTTTTCCTAAAATGGCGATTGCATGTGTTACAAAGTGAAAGTAATAAGCAGCCAGCCAATTCACAGATAGCCAGCCCCTGTAATGTCAGAGCCCTAGAAAAGCCTCATGCCGTGTAGTCACCGCCATTGTCCTGTGAGCTCAGCATAGGGGGAGATGTGGCGCTAGGGACAGTGTTGCTGAAAATGATTAATAGAAGAATATTGGAGAGGGAGAGTGCGGGGAGAGTGCGGGGAGAGTACAGGGAGAGTGCAGGGAGAGTGCAGGGAGACATGCTGCGTCAGTTTTATTTATTTATTCTTACATTAACTTATTCGTACATCAGAGCTGTAAATGTAACTCGATACCAATAAGATGGAAACTTTATTATTCTGGTGGCAGTGTGCAAACCCATGCTGTCCAGTCTGCACCCATTGGGGGGGGGGGGGAAGCAGGTCTTAATGCTGACCATCCTCATCTTTTCCTGGCTTTACTTCTTCAAAATCATCCTTCTTGGTCTCCGTGACCTAGAAAAGTCAGCAAGATGCAGAGCGAGGAGGAGCTGGATGTTCCTGATGACATATTCTCATCAATATTAGATGATGTGGAAAAGCAGAAGATAGCAGAAGGGCTCCCACCTATAGGGCATTAGAGCACTGGGGTTGGAGAAGTGGGTATTTATTTCATCATTTATTTTATGCACTTATATAGCGCTACTATATTGGGGCTCACAATCTAAGGCCCCTATCAGTCTGCCTTTGGACTGTGGGAGGAAACCAGAGAACTCAGAGAAAACCCATGCAAACACGGGGAGAACATACAAACTCCATGCAGATGTTGTCCTTGGTCGGACTTGAACCTATGACCCCAGTGCTAACCACTGAGCCTCATGCCAGAAATAACCCAAATTACCTGCAGGAGATTGCAGGCCAACACCTTTATTGATATTACCAAACCAATACGCAAAAAGGAAAAACTTCAAGCTTAATATAATTATTTAATAGCACTTTACCCCCCTGTGATGTGTCCAGCCCCCATCCCCCCCCCCCCCCCCCCAAAAAAAAGGGGAAGGAAAGAGGGGGAGAAGAAGAGAGAAAAAGAAATAAAATTTAACTCATCACTTCCAGTCAGCCCATATCTTATTCCATTTCTCTAATGCGTCTCTCTGCTTATAAAGAATCCGTTCATAATTTTTTACCTTATTAACCAGATTTATCCAATTATTTACCTCTGGAGTATGATGTGCGAACCAACTCCGACTAATCAGAACCCTGGCCAGTAATAATATTCTACCTAACAAAATCTTTTTATATTTATAATTATAGTTACCTAGGGAAGAAAAATCATTCAATAGGAACAATTGGGGCTCAAAAGGAATCCGAGTTTTCAGTTTTTGTAGAAGGACATTATTAATACCATTCCAGTAGGCTCCAAGTTCTGGGCCCAGATCATATGCAGGTAGTCCGCACCTAGAGTATCACAGCGAGGACATTTAGAGGTATTTCTTAATCCACACTTATTTAACCAAATGGTCGTAACATATAGTCTATGGTAAATATTGAACTGTATTAAAACATGATTAAAGTTATGGGATAGTAAATAGGAGTTACTAAAGATACTTCCCCACCCTACCAACTGTATATCTGGACAGTCCATCCCCCAGGCCCTTTGTCCCGGCGATTGTGTCTCTCCAAAACGTGACTTGAGTAGTAATTTATATATATTTGAAATCTTCATTCTTTGTGATACATTCCCTATCCACCCATTTAACAAAGAAGCACTATCTATTTCTAAAAGTTATTTATCATTCAAACTGAAAAGTGCCCAAATTTTCAGTAATAATTTAATGGTCTCTTTATGGCCCTGATTAGTTGACAACCCGGATTCCAAAAGCGTAAATATATTATTATAGGAGGAACTTCTCACTAACCTACTTAGGAGGATACTATTTTGCCATTCATGGCACGTCCATAACTGAGCGGCAATAAAATAACCCTTGAAGTAGGGGAGATTTAATTCCCCCGGCTCCAAAGGTTTATATAAATATTCCAATTTGAGGCGCACACGTTTCCTTCCCCACACTAGATCGTTAATTATTCTTTCCATAAGTTTAAAATATTTATCCTCTATTGAGATAGGTGTATTCCTAAGAACATAAAGGATTTGAGGTAGAATCACCATCTTCACCAGTGATACTCGGTCCACCCTAGATAGGGGAAGCCTCAACCAAATCCCTATTTTTGTCCTAATTTTCATTATCAATGGGATCAAATTGAGTTGAATGCAGTTTTCAACCTTGGGAGATATAGTCATACCCAAGTATTTAATGGTGTCAACAACATCTAGCTGGGTAATTAGGGACTCCTTCTGAGAAACCGGATCTATTGGCATCAAACTTGTCTTTGACCAGTTTATGTCTAAGCCTGATACCTCACCAAATAGTTTCACCATCCCCATAATTCTTGGTAAAGTTGTTTCTGTACTATCTATAAAGAAGAGGATATCATCTGCATATACTCCAAAACCTCTAACCTGAGCGTCCTGCCTAATAGCCAGAGCGAGAGGCTCAATATAAATGTCAAACAGGAGTGGTGATAGTGGACAGCCCTGACGAGTACCTCTATTTAGGTTAAAACTACTAGTAAGGCTCCCATTAAGACTCAGCTTAGCTGAAGGGGATGTATACAGTAGTTTAGTCATGTTTATAAATCTCTCCTCAAAACCCATCCTGGCCAGAACATTCCAGAGGAATCGCCACTCCACCCTGTCAAAGGCCTTAGAGGCATCCAATGACAGGATGGAGCAAGCAGACCCCCCTGGTACCTGTATGTTGGCATAAAGCCGGTGAAGATTGTGGTAAGTACCTTTATTTGGGATAAAACCGTTCTGATCGGGATGAATAATGGAAGAGATAACCCCGCGAGTCTTGTAGCCAGAATCCTCGCAAGGAGCTTTACGTCCCCGTTCAACAGTGAGATCGGTCTATACGATCCCAAATCTGTGGGGTCCTTACCTTTTTTTGGGATTAGTATTATCACGGCTTCCAACATTGAACCCGGAAGGGTCCCCTCCTCCACCGATTCAGCAAAGACCCCCAACAATTTAGGAAGAATAGAATCCTTATATTTATTATAGAATTCATATGGGAGTCCATCTGACCCGGGGGAGGAGTTACCCGAACAAAGTTTGATAGCCCCTTCAAGCTCCTGAATTGAGAAGTCGGCATCAAGTACCCTCCTTTGGGCCGGAGTAATAGTGGGAAAAGTAATACCCTCAAGGTACATCCATAATTTTATCCGTTATCCTACAATCGGCTCTGTAAAGCTCTGAGAAATAGTCCAAAAAGACTTTCTCTATAGGGTTTTGTCCAGTAACTATCCTCCCATTGGCCAGTCGGATGCTATCTATGTGTTTCATAGATTCCTGGTTCGAGATAACTCTAGATAGCAATTTACCCGGTCGCCCCGATTCTGTGAAATATTTTTGACCCTTAAAAAATAAACTCTGTTGGGCCTTCTCCAATAAAAAATTAGAGTATAGTTGTGTGGTCTTATACATAGTTTCCCTATTTCCCTTCTGTCCTATTTATATAGAAAAATTTAGTAGCTAGAGAAACGTTGTATTTTTTAGTTTTCCTCCTTTTCCCCAAACTCCTTTCTCAGGTTGGCGATATTACTAACCATTATTCCCCTCATATAAGCCTTAAAGGTATCCCATACTACTTGTATTTTTGCTGAAGTATAATTAGCCTCCCAAAATTGGTTAATTTCCTTTTGTATTGTTTCATGATTCTTTAATACTGATAACCAATAGGGGTTAAGTCTAAATGGAGACCGCCCCGTTTGTTTATCATAGCTCGGGCAAAGTTCAAGGAGTAAGGGGAGATGACCAGAGAGTGACCTAGTCTCATACTTCATTCGTTTAACGTACCGCACATATTTTTTATTAATCAAAGCATGATCTTTTCTGGACATAGATCTTCCTAATTTACTGATACATTAAAAAAGCGTTCTCCCCTGTCCCAAACTGGCCCAAACGTCCTCGAACCCGGCCTCCAAGCAAAAGCGTGCCAGGGGGGATCCCTGAACAGAGGCATCTCCCCTGCCCACCGTAGAGACCCTATCGGCCACGGGATTGATAACACAATTAAAATCACCCATAATCAATGTAAGACATTCCGGCCATTTATCCATAAATTTTAGCAGGGAAATAAGAACTGAAAAGGCAAATGGAGGTGGGATATAGACAAAGGCCAAAATACACATCTTCCCCGCCAACTTACAGTATAGGAAGACAAATCTCCCCTGGTGGTCAACAGAGGATGCCTTGCACTTAAAATCAATCATTCTGTGAATAAAAAGAGACACTCCCCTGGAATGACTAGAGAAGATAGAGTGGTAAGTGTGCGCAGCCCATCCCCTGGTGGCCACCCTGGAGGTCTCCCCAGTAAGATGTGTTTCTAGCAAACATATGATGGCTGGGAGGTATAAACGCATCAGATAAAAAACCGCTTGTCTCTTTCTCCTATCCCCCAGGCCCCTGACATTCCAAGTGAGAATCCTAATTGACATTATAAAGAGCAATTAACGAAAAAAAAAAAATAAAAAAAAAAAAACACTTCTCTTCCCCATATTGGACACATCACAGCCCCCCCCCCCCCCCCAACCCAACCAACCCCCCACTCCAAATAATCCACTGCAGAAGCAGCAGATCTCTCGCCTATGACCACCACCCCACCCCTCCACTCAACGGCCCAACCGCTACTTAAAGAGAGATCAGGGGGAATAAAAAAACATTGTCTGTAAACTATTGATCCCTTATACCCGACAGAGCCTTAAGCAACTGGATCACATATCATTTCGTTCAAGCCACTCCGCAGCTTTATCCGGCGTATCAAAAAATACAGTTGTATCATTCAAAATAATCCGGAATTTGGCTGGGAAGAGGAGTGAATACTTAATCTTCCTTTCTCTTAGTCTCTTTTTAACAGTATTAAACGAGCATCTCTTTTCTTGAACATCTTTTGAGAAATCTGGAAAAAAAGCCAGTCTATTTCCATCATGGAAGACAGGAGGACATTCCCTCGCCCGCCTTAATACTATGTCCCTGTCTCTTGAAGTCATCATTTTTGCAAGGAGGGTCCGTGGTTGTCTCCCCGGAATTGATTTACCGCCTGGGACTCGGTGGGCTCTTTCTACTAGGAACAAAGATAAAAAATGTTCTCTCCCAAAATTTTCAAGAATCAACGTCTGTATAAATGGAATAGGGTTCCTGTCTTCAGCACCCTCTGGGATCCCCAGAATTCTTACGTTGCACCTGCGTGATCTATCTTCCAAGTCCGCCACCTTTTTTTAAGGAGATTAAAATCTGTCTTGAAGTTGGACAATTACTCCGTGTTTAATTGTTTATATTCATTTTGAATAATAACCATAGAGCTCTCCACATTATTAACCCTATCTCGGATTTTGGACAGATCATCCCTAATCAGTCCCACGTCAACTTGAATTGCGCCGAGCTGGGTTGTAATGGCCTGTATTAGGTCCCCATTTTGTTTTACTGCCAGAAGGATTTCTTTTAGCGGTGAGGGATTGGGATCGCTAGCATCTTCTCTGTCCATTCCCTCCTCCCCTTGGGGGTTCCCAGAAACTTTTTGTACTTCGGGTTCCATCATTTCAGAATTCTCGTTCTTTTTGGAACTACTGTCTTTCTGCCCGCCTCTGGTGTTAACCCTGGGGGGCCTCAAAAATTGTTCTATTTTTCCTCCTTCGGAGGGTCTAACAGACACTTTCTGCCCAGAAAGATCCACAGAGCGCCTGCTTGCTTTAGGTGCCATGTCCCCTTTTATTATTATTTCTTTTTTTTTTCTTTACTCTCCTTTTCCTTTCCTCTCTCTCTTTCTCTCGAGCAAAAGTAAAGATTTTTTCTTTTATTTTTTCCCCTTTTTTTTTCCTTTTCTTTTTCCCAATATTCTTTTTTTTTTCTTTCCTATTTCTTCTTCCTTCTTTTCCTTCTTTTCTTAAATTTTTTTAATTTTTTTTTTTTTAAGTCTTAAATGAAAGGTATTAAATAAAAAGGCAGCTGCGGGATAATTGGACGTGTGGTTGTTCACTGCAGCATGGCCGCTCCGTGTGGCCGTACCCTAAGGCAGAGTGGCTGGGTACAACTGATTTATAGCGATTTGTGATGAATTAATTAAGAACTATTTGAATCTCTCTGATAACTTTGGCAAATTTACCAAATCAAATTTTTTAAAACTTTGCCCATCTCTAGTCGTTATACCTGTATATATTAGGGAGGATGGAGGATTTTCTAGTGAGTTATTAGAAAAATAACTTTTTGGAAGATTGCCTTTAACTTTTGAGTTTGGTGTGAATCCAGGAAGATTTTATCCTTGGAAAGACTTTTGATAAGCTGGGAGCATCAATTTCCAAAAGGGTTATCTGCAGAGAAGTACATAACTCCAATGGGTATCTTTGCCACCTGGCTCAAGTATAGACCGGGAAGGGAAAGATAGCCAGCTATGAGCCTCCACTTATTATCATATTCATTTCTAAGGCTTGGAGCTTCAGGGTTTCCATAGAATTAGTAACATAGTAACCTTGTTCATAAGGCTGAGAAAAGACACCTGTCCATCTAGTCCAGCCTGTTATCCTGCAAGTTGATGCAGAGGAAGACAAATTGATACCAGTTAGGCTACTTTCACACTTGCGGCAGAGTAATCCGGCAAGCAGTTCCGTCGCCAGAACTGCCTGCTGGATCCGGCAAAACGTATGGCAACTGATGGCATTAGTAAGACTGATCAGTCAGAAAAATGCATTGAAATGCCGGATGCGTCTTTCCGGCGTCATCTGGCAAAACAGATCCGGCATTTATTTTTTCACCTTTTTTTAAGTTTGCGCAGGAAGGACGGGATCCAGCATTCCAGTATTTTAAATCCTATGGAAAAAAATTACGGATCCGGCATTCAGGCAAATCTTCAGTTTTTTGGCCAGAGATAAAACCGTAGCATGCTGCGGTTTTATCTTTTGCCTGATCAATCAAGACATCTGAACTGAAGACGTCCTGATGCATCCTGAACGGATCGCTCTCCATTCAGAATGCATGGGATGAAACTGATCAGTTATTTTCCAGCCTTGAGCCCTTTTAATGGATCTCTATGCCGGAAAAAAAAAACGCTAGTGTGAAAGTACCCTTAGTGTGGAATGCAAGGTTTATGTTAGACTATTATGACTATACATCAGTAATCCCATATGGGATGAAGGGCCTGAGACTGACGATAACTTATACGGTTAGAGGAGTTGCAGTCTAGAGTAGGAATAGTCACCGTCAATTAGGAATGATCCAGAGGTCAATACAGGATGAGGTCCAATAATGTGTCTATTAGGGCTTAGTGCTCTTTCTCTCAGCTGAAGATCTTGGGATAAGAAGGACTGAGCACATTGCATTTCAACTTCCCATCCCTTTGTTATCCCTGTAGATAAGCCACTGCCATGGGTGTCTAGAGTGGACAGGAGGGTCTGGAGAGGAAAGAAAGATCTGGAATAGAAAGAGGAGTCTGTAAATGAACTGCAGTGTTTGTACAGGACATAGAAGTCTGGAGAGAACAGAGGAGTCTGAAGGGGACAGAGGAGTCTGTAGAAGACAGAAAAGTCTGGATAAGAGAGATGAGTCTGTAGAATACAGAAGGCTGGAGAGGACAGAGGATTCTGGAGGACATAGAAGGGTCTGGAGTGGACATAAGGATCTGGAAGAGAAAGAGGAGTCTGTAAATGAACAGCAGTGTCTGTACGTGACATAGAAGTCTGGAGAGGACAAAGGATTCTGGCAGAAACAGAAGGGTCTGGAGGGGACAGAAATTTCTTGGGAGGGCAAAAGGGTCTGGGGGAGACAAATGGGGTCTGTAAATGAACCGCAGTGTATGTAGGGGACATAGAGGTCTGGAGAGGACAGAGGAGTCTGGAGGGGAAAGAGAAGTTTGGAGAAGACAGAAGGGTCTGTAGGAGACAGAAGAGTCTAGAGGGGACAGAGGTGTCTGTAGGAGACAGAGGAGTCTGGAGAGGACAGAGAAGTCTGGAGGAGACGGAGGAGTTATGAAAGGACAGAGAAGTCTGAAGGACACAGAAAAGTTTGGAGAGGACAAATAGTATCCCAAACCTAGAGATATCTATAGATGTTTGATAATGTATTATTATGTATTGTTATGTTATGTTTATACCATTCATTCTAGCAGAGGTATGGTTGGCAGGATCAGCGCTAACCATTCTGTTCTTCCCTTCTTGGTAGAGGTGGGCTGGTCCAGACATAGTGGAGGAAGGAAGCACATGTCAGAGCTCCTACTCCAAGGGATTGTCAGAGTCAAGATATAGCTTTCCCAAAAACTACAGCGGATAAAGTTAGCAGAGTGACCAGAAAGATCCAGCTTTATAGACCCTGCTGCTGGTGAGGGTAGACAAGTCAGACACCCATCACCTAGAATAACCATTAGGCCATACTAATGCACGTATCCCAAAAGAGCAATGGCTTGTGGGAATACACTGTGACACAACACCTCATCAGGTTCACTACTACTCGCATCCTCTGCACCGGCTCCACAGGGACTCGCTGCAGACAGAGGTCTCTAGAGGAAACAGAGGAGTCTGTAGGGGACAGAGTAGTTGGAGGAGACTGGGGAGTCTGTAGGGGACAGAGTAGTTGGAAAAGACAAAGGACTTTGTAGAGGACAGAGTAGTTGGAGGAGACTGGAGAGTGTGTAGGGGACAGAGTAGTTGGAGTAGACTGGGGAGTCTGTAGGGGACAGGGTAGTTGGAAAAGACAAAGGAGTCTGTAGAGGACAGAGTAGTTGGAGGAGACAGAGGAGTCTGTAGAGGACAGAGTAGTTGGAGGAGACAGATGAGTCTGTAGGGGACAGAGTAGTTGGAGGAGACAGAGGAGTCTGTAGAGGACAGAGTAGTTGGAGGAGACTGGGGAGTCTGTAGAGGACAGAGTAGTTGGAGGAGACTGGGGAGTCTGTAGGGGACAGAGTAGTTGAAGGAGACTGGGAAGTCTGTAGAGGACAGAGTAGTTGGAGGAGACAGAGGAGTCTGTAGGGGACAGAGTAGTTGGAGGAGACAGAGGAGTCTGTAGAGGACAGAGTAGTTGGAGGAGACTGGGGAGTCTGTAGAGGACAGAGTAGTTGGAGGAGACTGGGGAGTCTGTAGAGGACAGAGTAGTTGGAAAAGACAAAGGAGTCTGTAGAGGACAGAGTAGTTGGAGGAGACAGAGCAGTCTGTAGAGGACAGAGTAGTTGGAGGAGACAGATGAGTCTGTAGAGGACAGAGTAGTTGAAGGAGACTGGGGAGTCTGTAGAGGACAGAGTAGTTGGAGGAGACAAAGGACTCTGGCAGTGGCTTTTTTCCTCTCTTTCTCTCCATTAAATATATGTTTGCAAATGGTGGAGTTGGGAGAGACAGCTGTCAGCCGAACAACCATTTGTGGAGAACCTCTTGTGGAGGTTCTGACAAATTAGACAGGACTGAAACGGGAAATCATCAAGATGGAAGCTGAACGGTATAAGATATATGACTCAGCGTCCATATGCAAAACTTGGAATTGTCCAAAATTCCTGAGATGTGGACAGAAGTTCACATTAGGGTAACTTGACGGCCATGAGACCCACCAAACCTCATTACTAAAAAGATGACTTTCCACTCCATTCCACTCCATTCCACATGTTTGATGTCATCACAATTATTTCATTATATTCATGTTATGTTAATTTTGTGATTTTGAGATGAAGAATCTAGTCTTTTCAGTGCACGGTCTATGAGGTCTTCAGCTGCTGCACGTTCCATCACCTCCTGCTCAGGTTTAATATTAGCCTGGGTAAACACTTCAGGACAGACGTCTTATCCTGCGTGTCAACCAGGCCGTCATTACACAAGGTGTCACCATAAAAGCTGCTGACAGTTAAATAGACTCCTCCTCAGGTGCTTTATGACAGATGTAAAGTCCCAATGACCGGAGGCATTTTTCATCCTGACTTATGGGAAATAAATGCACAGTAAATTCTGTTCGAGAGCTCGCTGGAGGGTGCCGCTCTCAGCACTGGGCAGCTTTGTATTGGAGCTGGGAATCCTGGTACATGTGGAAGAGCTAGAGTAGATCCAGGGCGGTTATCAAGACCAGTAAAGGTTTTCAATAGAAATCGTAATTGCCTGTTTTTCCCTTTATATAAATAAGTTATTTGACTAGTCTGAACTCCACAGCCTCATCTAATAAGCCCTTCTTCAGTTACACCCTTTCATCTACCTCCACAGGAATCCCAGTAACTCCTCTTCTGCTGACAGCCTTCTCCTGTAACTGCTCCCCTACTGACAGATTTCTCCTGTAACTCCTCCCCTGCTGACAGCCTTCTCCTGTAATTCTGCTCCTGCTGACAGTCTTCCCCTGTAACTCCTCCCCTGCTGACAGTCTTCCCCTGTAACTCCTCCCCTGCTGACAGTCTTCCCCTGTAACTCCTCCCCTGCTAAAAACGCCGTCACCTGTAACTCCTTTTTTATTGACAACTTTCTCCTGTAACTCCTCCCCTGCAGACAACCTTCTCCTGGAACATCGCTCCTGCTGACAGCCTTCATCTGTAACTCCTCCCCTGCTGAAAGCCTTGACCTGTAACCCCTTTTCTATTGACAACTTTCTTCTTTGACTCATCACCTGCAGACAACCTTCTCCTGTGACTCCTGCCCTGCTCACAGCCTTCTTCTGTAACTCCTCTCCTGCTGACAGCCTTCTCCTGTAACTCCTCCCCTGCTGTCAGCCTTCCCCTATAACTCCACCCCTGCTGACAGCCTTTTCCTGTAACCCCACCCCTGCTGACAGCCTTCTTCTGTAACTCCTCCCCTGCTGAAAGCCTTCTAATTTAACTCCTCCTTTGCTTACAGCCTTCTCCTGTAACTCCTCCCTTGCTTACAGCTTCTCCTGTAACTCCTCCCCTGCTGACAGCCTCCTCCTGTAACTCCTCTCCTGCTGAAAGCTTTCACCTGTAACTCCTTTTCTATTGACAGCTTTCTTCTGTGACTCATCCGCTGCAGACAACCTTCTCCAGTAACTCCTCTTCTACTGACAGCCTTCTCCTGTAACTCCTCTTCTACTGACAGCCTTCTCCAGTAACTCCTCTTCTACTGACAGCCTTCTCCAGTAACTATTCCCCTGCAGACAGCCTTCTTCTGTAACTCCTCCCCTGCAGACAACCTTTTTCTGTGACTCCTCCCCTACAGAAAGCCTTCTCCTTTAACTTCTCTCTGACTGACAGCCTTCTCCTGTATATCCTCTCCTGCTGTCAGTCTTCTCCTGTAACTCCACCCCTTCTGACAGCCTTCTCCTGTAACTCCTCCCCTGCTGACAGCCTTCTCCTGTAACTCCACCCCTTTTGACAGCCTTCTCCTGTAACTCCTCCCCTGCTGACATCATTCTTTTATAACTCCTCCCCTGCAGACAGCCTTCTCCTGTAACTCCTCCACTGCTGACAGCCTTCTCCTTTAATTCCTCTCCTGCTGTCAGCCTTCTCCTGTAACTTCTTTGTATATCTATACTATATCTATCTATCTATCTATCTATCTATCTATCTATCTATCTCCTCTCCCTCTTTCTCTTTCTATTGCTATGGTGTTTTTACTATATGGACATGTACATTGTTGTACATTATATTTAGTGTTGCGCAAATCGAAGTTAACAAAGTGGAATTCAATCTAAATTTTAGGAAAAATTATATTTGCCACGAATCCAAATTTCCTTGTGCTTTGTGGTAACAAATCAGATTTTTTCTAAAATGGCTGCTGCACACATTAAAAAGTGAAAGTAAGAAGCCCGGGAACGAGAGATCAGCCATAATGCCATGCGGCCAGGCCCTATGATGTCACAGCCTCATAAAAAGCCTCATCCTCCCGGTCACCGTTATTTTCCAGTAAACTGAGCATAGTTAGAGATGTGACAAGTGATAGGGAAAGTGTTTTACAAAGCTTTTAATAGTATGGTCACCAATAACGGGAAGAACATTGTGTCGGCGCTGCGTCAAGGAAGACTTACCCATGCGCCCTGCATGGCGCACATCTTTAATCTGGTAGTAAACTGGTTCCTCAAGTCTTACACCCAACTGTAAGACGTCTTGAAAATGGCCAGGAAACTGTGCATGCACTTCAGCTATTCTTACACTGCAAAGCACACCCTCCTTGAGTAGCGTTGCCAAACATCGCCTGATAAGCAACGTTTCCACCCATTGGAACTACACCCTCTACATGTTGGACCCACTATATGATCAGAGGAAGGCCATAAACGATTTCTTGATGATGCAGACAAACAGGAGCACTCCGCTGTGTAACTTTGACGTTAGCCAGTGGCAGCTCATGCGTGACACCTCCATTTAATCAGGCACTTTGAGGAGGCCATGTTATTTGTCAGTCGCCAGGACTACGGGATGAACAACATCATTACACTCCTTCACGTCCTGAAGCAGATGCTGCAAAATCTTGCTGGCCAGAGGACAGGAGACGTGGCATCTACATTTCATGGCCACCTGAGCCCTGTGAGGGCTGAACTGGCAGAGGAGGAGTACTTTAACGCCCAGGAATTGTATATAAAAATAGGTGGTTTATTTGCCCAAGTGACAGGAGAGGAGCAGGAGGAGCTAGAGGGCACCATGGCAGTATGCAGTGGAGATGGATGCAGGGAGACCCTCCGAGTCCCTTGTGCAAATGGACAAATGCATGCTCACTTGCTTGCGTAATCACAGCCGCATTATAACCATTTGGCAGAGGGATGACTACTGGCTCTCCACAATGTAATACCCTCGCTATTGGGCCAAAATGGGGGCCTTTTTTCCACCTGCTGAGAGAGAGGATAAACTGAACTACTATTGAGACATCCTATGTAGTCAGTTGGCTGCTGCCTATGAGCGCCATCGCCCTCTGTGCTCACATTCCACTTCCATGGCTGCTAGAGGGGGGTAGGGGGGAGGAATAGGAGCAGCATCACCTCTATCAGCAGCAACTTTAGTCTAGAGTCTCTGATGAGCACTTTACTTCACCTGCCTAGTGAAGAAACCACCCACCACCAGCAGCAGCAAGACATGGAGCAGAACCTGAACCAGCAGGTGGTGGCATACTTGGACTGCACCCTGCCACCTGACATCCAAGATCCCCTGGACTACTGGGCAGCAAAACTTGATTTGTGGCTGTAACTGGCCGAGTTTGCCCTGGGCAAGCTTTTCTACCCGGCCAGTAGTGTGGCATCAGAGTGGGTGTTTAGTGCGGCGGGGGTCATAGTTACCACAAGGAGAACTCTCCTTTCCACCCAAAATGTGGAGAGACTGATCTTTGTGAAGATGAATCAGGCGTGGATCAGAGTGCTGCCAAACCGGAACATTGTGACAAATGTCGCGTTACTTCTCGCCACCTGCTTCAGTTACTATTCTGATGCTGCCACCCACCTGATGCCACACACCTGCTGCCTCTGCTGACTTTTTTTCCTACTGCCACCCACCATCTTGTGCTGTTACTGCCACTTCTGTTGCCCCTCACCTACCCACTCTGTGACTGACCAATGCTTTGACTGCTCATGCTGTTGATTATAGAAAGAAGAATGGAACCACAATTGTGGCGCTGTCAGCGGGACTGGATACTTGGTAGGTATGGATGGATATGTTTTATTGAACGTCAACGCGTTTCAAAGGCGAACATCATCTTTCATCAGGACAATAATGCATTAAAAACGGGTGTAGCACACAATTTAAAAGTAAGTATTTTGCCGTGCAGGCCGGGAGGGCAGTAAGGGGCGTGACTTTAATAATTGACGTGTATGATAGTGCACACTAACTGATGGGAAAATCTCCCCTGGTGCTGAAGTAAAATACAAATATATAAAAATAAATCAATAAATAGTGTCCTCAAATCTCAATAAGAACTATTAAGGAAAAAAGAGGGGGAAGAAGACAAACACATGGGCCACTGTGTTGACTCCTCATGCTGTTGCCACCTCACCACTATGTGACTGGGCCTCTGTGTTGACTCATCATGCTGTTACCACCTCACTACTCCATGATGGGGAGACTGTGTGGACTCCTCATGCTGTTGCCACCTCACCAATCTGTGACTGGGCCACTGTATTGACTCCTCATGATGTTGCCACCCCACCCCTCTGTGACTAAGCCACTGTGTTGACTCCTCATGCTGTTGCCACCTCACCACTCTGTCACTGGGCCACTGTGCTGACTCCTCATGCTGTTGCCACCTCACCACTCTGCGACTGGGCCCCTGTGTTGGCTTCTCATGCTGTTGCCACCTCACCACTCTGTCAGTCTGTCAGTGGGCAACTGTGTTGACCCCTCATGTGGTTGACAACCTCCCCATACTGTAACTGGCCCACTGTGTTGACTCCTCTTGCAGTTGCCACCTCGCCACTCCATGAAGGGGACACTAGTGTCCTTGTTTGGCCTTGTAGACATCACTGTTTATTTAACCCTTCCTCTGATCTGTCAGAAGGAAGGAAAAATGAGAAACACAATGTATCCTGTTTATGTAACAGCTGTAAGGGCTGTATCACATGGTCCCTATTTTGCATCAGGATTTGCTTATAATTTAGAGGCCAAAGCAGGAGTGGGTACAAAACACAGAAGACGTGCAAATATTCCATTCTCGTGTCATCTCTGTTTTGGATCCACTCCTGTTTTTTGGTCTTAGCAATACTGATAGATTACTGACCAAATGCTGACCAATTGACCATGTGAAGGCGGATGCTCAAAAGACAGGATGCATATTATTATTTTTTCCTATGATGGATCAGAGTAAGGACAAAATAATCAGTGACGTCAACACAACCTTACTGCTGACACCCTCTCCACTCTGTCGGGGGCTCTACTTGTCTCAGTGTGAAACAGAACAGGTTCTGAAGAAATCTATGTGGAATCAGCTGACGACGGTGTAAAAAAAAGTGCGCTCTTTCACACTATAGTAGGATCTTGGGTCTCTGCACGGTTCTTTATACCTCGCGCTAACATCGACCTGTGAGGCTGAGTTCACACTTGAGTTATTTGGTCAGTTTTGGCCCCGTGACTGCCCCAATAAGTGAATAGTGCAGTTATTCAAAGAGCGACGCCTGTCATCTGCATGTCATACGGACTCACAGTATTATCTCACTACCACAGCAGACTCCCTATGTGTGTTACTGCAAGGCACAGTGTTCTACACCGCTATACAGGCACAGTGCTCTACACGGCTATACAGGCACAGTGTTCTACACCGCTATACAGGCACAGTGTTCTACACCGCTATACAGGCACAGTGTTCTACACCACTATACAGGCACAGTGTTCTACACCACTATACAAGCAGAGTGTTCTACACCACTATACATACACAGTGTTCTACACCACTATACAGGCACAGTGCTCTACACCGCTATACAGGCACAGTGCTCTACACCGCTATACAGGCACAGTGTTCTACACCGCTATACAGGCACAGTGTTCTACACCACTATACAGGCACAGTGTTCTACACCACTATACAAGCAGAGTGTTCTACACCACTATACATACACAGTGTTCTACACCACTAGAAAGGCGCAGTGTTCTACACCGCTATTCAGGCACAGTGTTCTACACCGCTATACAGGCACAGTGTTCTACACCCCTATACAGGCACAGTGTTCTACACCACTATACAGGCACAGTGTTCTACACCACTATACAGGCACAGTGCTCTACACCGCTATACAGGCACAGTGTTCTACACCACTATACAGGCACAGTGTTCTACACCACTAGAAAGGCGCAGTGTTCTACACCGCTATTCAGGCACAGTGTTCTACACCGCTATACAGGCACAGTGTTCTACACCCCTATACAGGCACAGTGTTCTACACCACTATACAGGCACAGTGTTCTACACCACTATACAGGCACAGTGTTCTACACCGCTATACAGGCACACTGTTCTACACCGCTATACAGGCACAGTGTTCTACACCGCTATACAGGCACAGTGTTCTACACCGACTATACAGGCACAGTGTTCTACACCGCTATACAGGCACAGTGTTCTACACCGCTATACAGGCACAGTGTTCTACACCGCTATACAGGCACAGTGTTCTACACCGCTATACAGGCACAGTGCTTCTACACCGCTATACAGGCACAGTGTTCTACACCGCTATACAGGCACCAGTGTTCTACACCGCTATACAGGCACAGTGTTCTACACCGCTATAGAGGCACAGTGTTCTACACCTGCTATACAGGCACAGTGTTCTACACCGCTATACAGGCACAGTGCTCTACACCGCTATACAGGCACAGTGTTCTACACCGCTATACAGGCACAGTGTTCTACACCGCTATGCAGGCACAGTGCTTCTACACCGCTATACAGGCACAGTGTTCTACACCGCTATACAGGCACAGTGTTCTACACCGCTATACAGGCACAGTGTTCTACACCGCTATACAGGCACAGTGTTCTACACCCTATACAGGCACAGTGTTCTACACCGCTATACAGGCACAGTGTTCTACACCGCTATACAGGCACAGTGTTCTACACCGCTATACAGGCACAGTGTTCTACACGCTATACAGGCACAGTGTTCTACACCGCTATACAGGCACAGTGTTACACCGCTATACAGGCACAGTGTTCTACACCGCTATACAGGCACAGTGTTCTACACCGCTATACAGGCACAGTGTTCTACACCGCTATACAGGCACAGTGTTCTACACCGCTATACAGGCACAGTGTTCTACACCGCTATACAGGCACAGTGTTCTACACCGCTATACAGGCACAGTGTTCTACACCGCTATACAGGCACAGTGTTCTACACCGCTATACAGGCACAGTGCTACACCGCTATACAGGCACAGTGTTCTACACCACTATACAGGCACAGTGTTCTACACTACTATACAGGCACAGTGTTCTCCATCACTATACAGGCACAGTGTTCTACACCGCTATACAGGCACAGTGCTCTACACCGCTATACAGGCACAGTGTTCCACACCGCTATACAGGCACACTGTTCTACACTGCTATAGAGGCACAGTGTTCTACACCGCTATACAGACACAGTGTTCTACACCCCTATACACGCACAGTGCTCTACACCACTATACAGGCACAGTGTTCTACACCGCTATACAGGCACAGTGTTCTGCACCGCTATACAGGCACAGTGTTCTGCACCGCTATACAGGCACAGTGTTCAACACTGCTATACAGACACAGTGTTTTACACCGCTATACAGGCACAGTGTTCTACACTGCTATACAGGCACAGTGTTCTACACTGCTATACAGGCACAGTGTTCTACACCGCTATACAGGCACAGTGCTCTACACCGCTATACAGGCACAGTGCTCTACACCGCTATACAGGCACAGTGTTCTACACTGCTATACAGACACAGTGTTCTACACCATTATACAGGCACAGTGTTCTACACCGCTATACAGGCACAGTGTTCTACACCGATATACAGGCACAGTGTTCTACACAGCTATACAGGCACAGTGCTCTACACCACTATACAGGCACAGTGTTCTACACCACTATACAGGCACAGTGTTCTACACCGCTATACAGGCACAGTGTTCTACACCGATATACAGGCTCTCTGCAGCCAGGAAATAGCAATTTTTTAAATGCAATTCATCACGAATTAATTTGGATCGAATATTTTTGAAAAATTTGCCGAAGCGTCTGCTCACCTCTAATTATATTATTAAACATTATTTCATATTTTTGTCTTTTTGCAGTGTTTCAGGTATTACATTTCCACTTCCCAGAATTCCCTTGGGGAGCTCTTGGTGAATCGTTGGGAGCGGGCTGGGGGTGCCCGTCAGACGTCACCTGCTGAACATTAGCTATTATTAATATCTGCTGCTCCATGCTCCGCTCCAGGGTGATCTCCGCCTCACACCACCATCTTAATATTTATACAGTTAAAACCCCATTATTGGGAGGGGGTGCTCACATTCTCCGTGTCAAGTCTCTGGTGTAAACAAATGTGGACCCTCGCACCGCACTAAATCCAGAGGAAATTAGCGCAGCATTACATGAACATATATGGGAGTGTTAAATCTGTCTGGACCTACAAGGCGTAAATAGCGCCGACCACGTCCCATAATGAGTTCTGCTAAAGCCTATCCAATATTTTCATTTTATATCCCAGGAATAAGACAAAGAAAAACGTAAATTACCATAAAAATTATATATCGCCAATAAGCCGAGCAGTAAAGAGGTGAACTAATGGCATCAAGAGGTGTTACCATGACAACTGGGCCAAAACAAACATCAGTGGGTCACAATTCCCACACTCCTCACATTCCAGGCCTGCCGCTCTGCAATAGTCACCAGAGATGCAACTATGTTCACATAAGGTGTAATAAATAATAAGGAATCATCAGCAGATATCAATATACTGTAAATGTTACCGCCACCTACAATACTAGCGTTATCTAATCCACCATATAAAGAGGTGCAAATACAAAGCGTAGAAATGCGATCACAGCGACCCGAGATAAGTGATCTGACACAAAGGTGCAAATCCACTGCATGAACATAGAGTTACCCGAGAAAGATTCTGTGCTGCCTGTGGTGACAATAGGGGGGGATCAGCAGCTTACTGCATAGAGATATACTTTACACTGTATATCCATAAGCACTACGCTCCCTCTAATGGTGGCTGTATATATCTGTATGCAGTAATCTCCTGCGCTCCCTCTAGTGGTGGCTGTATATATCTGTATGCAGTAATCTCCTGAGCTCCCTCTAGTGGTGGCTGTATATATCTGTATGCAGTAATCTCCTGCGCTCCCTCTAGTGGTGGCTGTATATATCTGTATGCAGTAATCTCCTGAGCTCCCTCTAGTGGTGGTTGTATATATCTGTATGTAGTAATCTCCTGAGCTCCCTCTAGTGGTGGCTGTATATATCTGTATGTAATAATCTCCTGAGCTCCCTCTAGTGGTGGCTGTATATATCTATATGTAGTAATCTCCTGAGCTCCCTCTAGTGGTGGCTGTATATATCTGTATGTAGTAATCTCCTGAGCTCCCTCTAGTGGTTGCTGTATATATCTGTATGTAGTAATCTCCTGAGCTCCCTCTAGTGGTGGCTGTATATATCTGTATGTAGTAATCTCCTGAGCTCCCTCTAGTGGGGGCTGTATATATCTGTATGTAGTACTCTCCTGAGCTCCCTCTAGTGGTGGCTGTATATGTCTATATGCAGTAATCTCCTGAGCTCCCTCTAGTGGTTGCTGTATATATCTGTATGTAGTAATCTCCTGAGCTCCCTCTAGTGGTGGCTGTATATATCTGTATGCAGTAATCTCCTGAGCTCCCTCTAGTGGTGGTTGTATATATCTGTATGTAGTAATCTCCTGAGCTCCCTCTATTGGTGGCTGTATATATCTGTATGTAGTAAGCTCCTGAGCTCCCACTAGTGGTGGCTGTATCTATCTGTATGTAGTAATCCTCTGAGGTCCCTCTAGTGGTGGATGTATATATCTGTATGCAGTAATACATAAAGGGAATCAACTCGGTAAAGGAGGAGAGCATATTTAAAAGAAGAAAAACTACCACAAGAGGACACAGTTTTAAATTAGAGGGGCAAAGGTTTAAAAGTAATATAAGGAAGTATTACTTTACTGAGAGGGTAGTGGATGCATGGAATAGCCTTCCTGCAGAAGTGGTAGCTGCAAATACAGTGAAGGAGTTTAAGCATGCATGGGATAGGCATAAGGCCATCCTTCATATAAGATAGGGCCGGGGCTATTCATAGGATTCAGATATATTGGGCGGACTAGATGGGCCAAATGGTTCTTATCTGCCGACACATTCTATGTTTCTATGTTTCTGAGCTCCCTCTAGTGGTGGCTGTATATATCTGTATGTAGTAATCTCCTGAGCTTCCTCTAGTGGTGGCTGTATATATCTTTATGCAGTAATCTCCTAAGCTCCCCCTAGTGGTGGCTGTATATATCTGTATGGAGTAATCTCCTGAGCTCTCTCTAGTGGTGGCTGTATATATCTGTATGCAGTAATCTCCTGAGCTCCCTCTAGTGGTGGCTGTATATATCTGTATGCAGTAATCTCCTGAGCTCCCTCTAGTGGTAGCTGTATATATCTGTATGTAGTAATCTCTTGAGCTCCCCCTAGTGGTGGCTGTATATATCTGTATGTAGTAAGCTCCTGAGCTCCCTCTAGTGGTGGCTGTATATATCTGTATGTAGTAATCTCCTGAGCTCCCTCTAGTGGTGGATGTATATATCTGTATGCAGTAATATCCTGAGCTCCTTCTAGTGGTGGCTGTATATATCTGTATGTAGTAATCTCCTTAGCTCCCCCTAGTGGTGGCTGTATATATCTGTATGTAGTAATCTCCTGAGCTCCCTCTAGTGGTGGCTGTATATATCTGTATGTAGTAATCTCCTGAGCTCCCTCTAGTGGTGGCTGTATATATCTGTATGTAGTAATCTCCTGAGCTCCCTCTAGTGGTGGATGTATATATCTGTATGCAGTAATCTCCTGAGCTTCCTCTAGCGGTGGCTTTGTACTATATATCTGTTTCATGTAGACTTCTGGATCCCAGCTAATGGAGGCTGTATATTTCTGCATGCAGTAATGTCCCGATCTCCCTCTAGTGGTATATTTATGTATCTCTAAGCATTAATCTAATGAGCTTCCTCTAGTCACAGGGGTCTGTCCAACGTCATTTGGACTGGTAGTGAGTGCTTCATATGATCCTTCTGTTCCACTATACGACCTGGGTGTCAGTCGTCTGTCGTTATGCTGTTAAATTCATGGACCAGAAATCACAGGCTCAAAGGTCCACTGCTAATTTTCCATACAGAAAGCCACCACCTCACCTAATGCCAGTTTCTTTACAGTTTGTCACTATTTTAGCCCCACTGTCTATGAAGGCGAGAGAATAACCAGATGGACATTTTTAATGTTCTATAAGATGTATTATTAGTTCCCTAATTCAGTTATTTTACAGATGTTCTGGAGCAGAACGGAATTTCAAGGATTCAGGGAGGTAGGAGGCACTACTGGCACAACTCCCAGAATGCTGTGCTCTATAATATTTGATTTGGAATCCCCATGACATGATAATAAATGTCATAGAATTTGGATAACGCTATGAATGATGCTCACATCACTCACAGAAAGGAGAGCGCCAGCAGGAATGGTAGGAAAGATGAGCAGGTGGGAAAATGTTCACTCCTTGCTCGGCCTTTGATTTTGCTATACTCAAGTTCATTCAAGTGTTTGTAAATTTTGATAGTAATAATGCAGGCTGAGACCTGTAGACATGAGAATGATCTGTAGACTGAAACCTGTAGACATGAGAATGACCTGTAGACTGAAACCTGTAGACGTGAGAATGGACTGTAGACTGAGACCTGTATACTTGTGAATGACCTGTAGACTGAAACCTGTGGACATGAGAATGGACTGTAGACTGAGACCTGTATACATGTGAATGACCTGTAGACTGAAACCTGTAGACATGAGAATGGACTGTAGACTGAGACCTGTATACATGTGAATGACCTGTAGACTGAAACCTGTAGACATGAGAAGGAGCTGTAGAATGAAACTTGTTGACATGAGAATGATCTGTAGACTGAGACCATTATATGTGGAAATGACCTGAAGATTAAAACCTATCAGGGGCAGACTGGGGACTTAAAGTGGCCCCTAGTGGCAGGTGAAAACAAACTGTAGGCAAAGGTGGGGTAACACTTGTAGGCAGGGCCAATTTTCCACATTTTAGCGGGGGGGGGGGGGGGGTTGAGAGTTCCTTCATGATTCCATTCAGGCAATCAGGATTACTCCCTGAATCAACAATCCTTCTCCAGAAATCTAATAACTATAACCTATAATTTTATTACCCTCCAGAAATACATTCAGGCCGCTCCTGAACTCTTTTACTGAATTTACCACCTCCTCAGGCAGAGAGTTCCATAGTCTCACTGCTCTTACAGTAAAAAGTCTATAGTCTCACTGCTCTTACAGTAAAGAGTCCATAGTCTCACTGCTCTTACAGTAAAGAGTCCATAGTCTCACTGCTCTTACAGTAAAGAGACCATAGTCTCACTGCTCTTACAGTAAAAAGTCTATAGTCTCACTGCTCTTACAGTATAGAGTCCATAGTCTCACTGCTCTTACAGTAAAGAGTCCATAGTCTCACTGCTCTTACAGTAAAAAGTCTATAGTCTCACTGCTCTTACAGTATAGAGTCCATAGTCTCACTGCTCTTACAGTAAAGAGTCCATAGTCTCACTGTTCTTACAGTAAAGAGTCCATAGTCTCACTGCTCTTACAGTATAGAGTCCATAGTCTCACTGCTCTTACAGTACAGAGTCCATAGTCTCACTGCTCTTACAGTACAGAGTCCATAGTCTCACTGCTCTTACAGTAAAAAGTCCATAGTCTCACTGCTCTTACAGTAAAGAGACCATAGTCTCACTTCTCTTACAGTAAAAAGTCCATAGTCTCACCGCTCTTACAGTAGAGTCCATAAGCTCACTGCTCATACTGCAAAGAGTCCATAGTCTCACTTCTCTTACAGTAAAAAGTCCATAGTCTCACTGCTCTTACAGTAGAGTCCATAGTTTCACTGCTCTTACAGTATAGAGTCCATAGTCTCACTGCTCTTACAGAATAGAGTCCATAGTCTCACCGCTCTTACAGTATAGAGTCCATAGTCTCACCGCTCTTACAGTATAGAGTCCATAGTCTCACCGCTCTTACAGTATAGAGTCCATAGTCTCACTGCTCTTACAGTAAAAAGTCCATAGTCTCACCGCTCTTAACAGTAGAGTCCATAGTTCACCTGCTCTTACAGTAGAGGTCTCCATAGTCTCACTGCTCTTACAGGAATAAGAGTCCATAGTCTCACCGCTCTTACAGTAAAGAGTCTATAGTCCTCACTGCTCTTACAGTATAGAGGCCATAGTCTCACCGCTCCTTACAGTATAGAGTCCCATAGTCCCCTCTTACATAAGAGTCCATAGTCCTCACTGCTCTTACAGTAAGAGTCCATAGTCTCACTGCTCTTACAGTATAGAGTCCATAGTCTCACTGCTCTTACAGTAAGAGTCCATAGTCTCACTGCTCTTACAGTAGAGTCCATAGTCTCACTGCTCTTACAGTATAGAGTCCATAGTCTCACGCTCTTACAGTAAGAGTCCATAGTCTCACTGCTCTTACAGTATAGAGTCCATAGTCTCACTCTTACAGTAGAGTCCATAGTCTCACTGCTCTTACAGTAGAGTCCATAGTCTCACTGCTCTTACAGTAAGAGTCCATAGTCTCATGCTCTTACAGTAAAGAGTCCATAGTCTCACTGCTCTTACAGTAGAGTCCATAGTCTCACTGCTCTTACAGTAAGAGTCCATAGTCTCACTGCTCTTACAGTAGAGTCCATAGTCTCACTGCTCTTACAGTATAGAGTCCATAGTCTCACTGCTCTTACAGTATAGAGTCCATAGTCTCACTGCTCTTACAGTAAAGAGTCCATAGTCTCACTGCTCTTACAGTAGAGTCCATGTTCTCACTGCTCTTACAGTCATAGAGTCCATAGTCTCACTGCTCTTACAGTATAGAGTCCATGTCTCACTGCTCTTACAGTATAGAGTCCATAGTCTCACTGCTCTTACAGTAATAGAGTCCATAGTTCACTGCTCTTACAGTATATGAGTCCATAGTCTCACTGCTCTTACAGTAACACGAGTCCATAGTCTCACTTCTCTTACAGTAAAGATCCATAGTTCTCACCGCTCTTACAGTAGAGTCCATAGTCTCACTGCTCTTACAGTAAGAGTCCATAGTCTCAACTTACTCTACAGTAGAGTCCATAGTCTCACCGCTCTTACAGTATAGAGTCCATAGTCTCACTGCTCTTACAGTATAGAGTCCATAGTCTCACTGCTCTTACGTAAAGAGTCCATAGTCTCACTGCTCTTACAGTAAGAGTCCATAGTCTCACTGCTCTTACAGTAGAGTCCATAGTTTCACTGCTCTTACAGTTAGAGTCCATAGTCTCACTGCTCTTACAGTATAGAGTCCATAGTCTCACTGCTCTTACAGTAAGAGTCCATAGTCTCACTGCTTACAGTATAGAGTCCATAGTCTCCGCTCTTACAGTATAGAGTCCATAGTCTCACTGCTCTTACAGTATAGAGTCCATAGTCTCACTGCTCTTACAGTAAGAGTCCATAGTCTCACTGCTCTTACAGTAAAGTCCATAGTCTCTCGCTCTTACAGTATAGAGTCCATAGTCTCACTGCTCTTACAGTAGAGTCCATAGTCTCACTGCTCTTACAGTATAGAGTCCATAGTCTCACTGCTCTTACAGTAAGTCCATAGTCTCACTGCTCTTACAGTAAGAGTCCATAGTCTCACTGCTCTTACAGTAAGAGTCCATAGTCTCACTGCTCTTACAGTAGAGTCCATAGTCTCACTGCTCTTACAGTAGAGTCCATAGTCTCACTGCTCTTACAGTAAAGAGTCCATAGTCTCACTGCTCTTACAGTATAGAGTCCATAGTCTCACTGCTCTTACAGTAAAGTCCATAGTCTCACTGCTCTTACAGTAAGAGTCCATAGTCTCACTGCTCTTACAGTAAGAGTCCATAGTCTCACTGCTCTTACAGTATAGAGTCCATAGTCTCACTGCTCTTACAGTAGAGTCCATAGTCTCACTGCTCTTACAGTAAGAGTCCATAGTCTCACTGCTCTTACAGTAGAGTCCATAGTCTCACTGCTCTTACAGTAAGAGTCCATAGTCTCACTGCTCTTACAGTAAGTCCATAGTCTCACTGCTCTTACAGTAAGAGTCCATAGTCTCACTGCTCTTACAGTAGAGTCCATAGTCTCACTGCTCTTACAGTAAGAGTCCATAGTCTCACTGCTCTTACAGTAAGAGTCCATAGTCTCACTGCTCTTACAGTATAGAGTCCATAGTCTCACTGCTCTTACAGTAAGAGTCCATAGTCTCACTGCTCTTACAGTAAAGTCCATAGTCTCACTGCTCTTACAGTAAAGAGTCCATAGTCTCACTGCTCTTACAGTAAAGAGTCCATAGTCTCACTGCTCTTACAGTAAGAGTCCATAGTCTCACTGCTCTTACAGTAAAGTCCATAGTCTCACTGCTCTTACAGTAAAGTCCATAGTCTCACTGCTCTTACAGTAAGAGTCCATAGTCTCACTGCTCTTACAGTAAGAGTCCATAGTCTCACTGCTCTTACAGTAAAGTCCATAGTCTCACTGCTCTTACAGTAAGAGTCCATAGTCTCACTGCTCTTACAGTAAAGTCCATAGTCTCACTGCTCTTACAGTAAGAGTCCATAGTCTCACTGCTCTTACAGTAAGAGTCCATAGTCTCACTGCTCTTACAGTAAGAGTCCATAGTCTCACTGCTCTTACAGTAAAGAGTCCATAGTCTCACTGCTCTTACAGTAAGAGTCCATAGTCTCACTGCTCTTACAGTAAAAGTCCATAGTCTCACTGCTCTTACAGTAAGAGTCCATAGTCTCACTGCTCTTACAGTAAAAGTCCATAGTCTCACTGCTCTTACAGTAAGAGTCCATAGTCTCACTGCTCTTACAGTAAGAGTCCATAGTCTCACTGCTCTTACAGTAAGAGTCCATAGTCTCACTGCTCTTACAGTAAGAGTCCATAGTCTCACTGCTCTTACAGTAAGAGTCCATAGTCTCACTGCTCTTACAGTAAAGTCCATAGTCTCACTGCTCTTACAGTAAGAGTCCATAGTCTCACTGCTCTTACAGTAAAGTCCATAGTCTCACTGCTCTTACAGTAGAGTCCATAGTCTCACTGCTCTTACAGTAAGAGTCCATAGTCTCACTGCTCTTACAGTAGAGTCCATAGTCTCACTGCTCTTACAGTAAGAGTCCATAGTCTCACTGCTCTTACAGTAAGAGTCCATAGTCTCACTGCTCTTACAGTAAGAGTCCATAGTCTCACTGCTCTTACAGTAAGAGTCCATAGTCTCACTGCTCTTACAGTATAGAGTCCATAGTCTCACTGCTCTTACAGTAAGAGTCCATAGTCTCACTGCTCTTACAGTAAGAGTCCATAGTCTCACTGCTCTTACAGTAAGAGTCCATAGTCTCACTGCTCTTACAGTAAAGTCCATAGTCTCACTGCTCTTACAGTAAGAGTCCATAGTCTCACTGCTCTTACAGTAAGAGTCCATAGTCTCACTGCTCTTACAGTAGAGTCCATAGTCTCACTGCTCTTACAGTAAGAGTCCATAGTCTCACTGCTCTTACAGTAAGAGTCCATAGTCTCACTGCTCTTACAGTAAGAGTCCATAGTCTCACTGCTCTTACAGTATAGAGTCCATAGTCTCACTGCTCTTACAGTAAGAGTCCATAGTCTCACTGCTCTTACAGTAAGAGTCCATAGTCTCACTGCTCTTACAGTAAGAGTCCATAGTCTCACTGCTCTTACAGTAAGAGTCCATAGTCTCACTGCTCTTACAGTATAGAGTCCATAGTCTCACTGCTCTTACAGTAGAGTCCATAGTCTCACTGCTCTTACAGTAAGAGTCCATAGTCTCACTGCTCTTACAGTAAGAGTCCATAGTCTCACTGCTCTTACAGTAAGAGTCCATAGTCTCACTGCTCTTACAGTAAAGATCCTTTCTATGTTTGTGTACAAACCTTCTTTCCTCCAGACGCAGAGGATGTCCCCTCGTCACAGTTACAGTCCTGGGATAAATAGATGATGGAGGATCTCTGTACTGTCCCCTGATATATTTATACTATAATTAGATCTCCCTCAGTCGTCTTTTTTTCTAAAGTGAATAGCCCAATTTTGATAATCTTTCAGGGTCCTGTAGTTGCCCCATTCCAGTTATTACTTTAGTTGCCCTCCTCTGGACCTTCTCCAGCTCTGCTATGTCTGCCTTGTTCACTGGAGCCCAGAACTGTACACAGTCCCTCCATGTGTGGTCTGACTAGTGATGTGTAAAGTGGCAGGACTATGTTCTCATCACCGCCATCTAGCCCCTTTGATGCAACCCATTATCTTATTGCCTTGGCAGCAGCTGCCTGACACTGGTTTTTGCAGCTTAGTTTGCTGTTATTAATTTCCTAGATCCTTTTCCATGTCAGTGTTACCCGAGTGTTTACCATTTAGTATGTACGGTGACTTGCTTATTCCTTCCCATGTGCAAACTTTACATTTGTCAGTGTTAAACCTCATCTGCCACTTATCTGCCCAAGCCTCCAATCTATCCAGATCCATCTGTAGCACTATACTGTCCTCTGTAGTATATATACAGTATACTGTCCTCTGTAGTATATATACACCGTATACTGTCCTCTGTAGTATATATACAGTATACTGTCCTCTGTAGTATATATATATACAGTATACTGTCCTCTGCAGTGTTAATTGAAGAGAATAGGGCCCAATACTGACCCCTGAGGTACTCCACTAGTGACAGTGACCCAATCTGAGTGTGTACCACTAATAACCCCCCTCTGTTTTCTATCATTGAGCCAGTTACTTACCCACTTACAGACGTTTTCTCCCAGTCCGAGCATTCTCATTTGATATACTAACATTTTATTTGGTACAGAGTCAATGCTTTGGAGAAGTCCAGATACACGACATCCATCGATTCACCTCTGTCAAGTCTAGAACTTACCTCCTCATAGATAGTGATGTCCTGAACTATTCGCCGGCGAACAGTTCACGGCGAACATAGCTTGTTCGCGTTCGCCGCTGCGGGTGAACATATGCGATGTTCGGTCCGCCCCCTATACATCATCATTGAGCAAAATTTGACCCTGTACCTCACAGTCAGCAGACACATTCCAGCCAATCAGCAGCAGACCCTCCCTCCCAGACCCTCCCACCTCCTGGACAGCATCGATCTTAGATTCATTCTGAAGCTGCATTCACAGTGAGAGGAGGGACAGTGCAGCTGCTGCTGATTCTATAGGGAAAGCGTTAGCTAGGACAGTGTCCTGTGTCCACAGACTCATCTGCTGTAAGGACAGCGTCCAGACTGCACCCCAAAAAGCCCTTTTTAGGGCTAGTACATCAGTCTGCTTTATTTTTTATTTTTATATACAAACCGGATTCCCAAAAAGTTGGGACACTATACAACCGTGAAAAATACTGAATGCATGATGTGGAGGCGCCAACTTCTAATATATTTTATTCAGAATAGAACATAAATCACGGAACAAAAGTTTAAACTGAGAAAATGCACCATTTTAAGGGAAAAATATGTTGAATCAGAATTTTCATGGTGTCAACAATCCCCAAAAGTTGGGACAAGGCCATTTTCACCGCTGTGTGGCATCTCCCCTTTTCTCACAACCTTCACCCAGACGTCTGGGGACCGAGGAGACCAGTTTCTCAGTTTAGAAATAGGAATGCTCCCCATTCTTGTCTAATACAGGCCTCTAACTGTTCCATCGCCTTGGCCTTCTTTGTTGCACCTTCCTCTTTATGCGCCAAATGTTCTCTATAGGTGAAAGATCTGGACTGCAGACCGGCCATTTCAGTACCCGACCCTCTCCTACGCAGCCATGATGCTTGATTGATGCAGAATGTGGTCTGGCATTATCTTGTTGAAAAATGCAGGGTCTTCCCTGAAAGAGATGACGTCTGGATGGGACAGATGTGTTCTAGAACCTGAATATATTTTTTCTGCATT